>NC_056589.1:15407936-15680436 GCF_018340385.1 Cyprinus carpio
TAACAAACTTTGTGTCTGTGGAACATCTGTTCCTATTGTTAGCAGACTGAAGAGGCAACTATTATGTGGATATTATTATTGTACTGTAATTGGCACAGTCTGCTTTATTTTTTCAGTTTCCTCGGCTTGAGCTTGAATACTTTTGTTCTTTTTCATATATATATATATATATAATTTTCTTATTATTATTATTTACACACGTTTATAAGTAAATGGAAAATCTTGAGCTATAACGTAACTTCGTTGTAGAACATTGTTGTTTATGATGCCTAATCATAAACTTGTTCAGAAATGGTGCCAAAAACTTGATTATTAAAAAATAACTTCTTTCTCGTTAAATGTCATTTAAATAAATGAATATTCAAATATTTGTTTTTTATGATATATTCCATATATTCGAATACAGTATTTTTGAAAAATACCCATCCCTAGTTTTGATCATGTTGATACTGGGTAGAGACAGAAACCAGGGGGAGGCGCTACACAGGCCACAGACGAACAATGATACAGTAGGGTTTATAGGGTTAAGAAGTATTAGTATTGCAGTTTTACTTCTGTAAAATAAAATGATCAATATTCTGTTTTTATTATTATATTTATATTTTGTCACATGCCTAAAAAGTGACAACTGACCAAAAATTCTGTATCATTTTTTTCTTCCCTAGGCCTGAAAATCCGGGTGGTAAAGAGACTGGAGCTGCCAAAGTCAGTAAGAATTTGATGCATCTCGAATTTGTTGCTAAAGACTCCGCCTCCCTCACCCCTGACAGGCTGATGCAGTTAACAATCAGGCTGGGGCTCCTGCCCATCTCTTGGCTCTTCAGAGAGCCTTTGTTCTCATTTTAGATGTGTTTTTGATTGGCTGTACACTCAGCTACCATCTTCCCACATTTCACAGATTTCAGTGGTCTATCAGAAAAACATCAACATACGAACAAACCAAACTTTTTTTTTTTTTTTTTAACTTTTTTTTTTTTTTAAGAATGAGGCAGGGAGTGACCAACTCTTTCTCTAAAGGACCCAGATATCTCTGTGTGCTCTTCTTTGGAACTGCTATAGATTTGTTTTCTATTTAAGGAAATGATACATGCACTCTTATTTATCTAAGTATTATCTGAATGATGGGTTGTTGATAGACACCTGTGTATGACTGTGAGCTGATGAAAGGAAAACTTCAAAGGAATAAAGGTTCTTAGCAGGTTTGCTCAGCAGTTAAACAGCTCAGGTGTTGCTTCTGCACTGGGCTTGTCAAGACAGGCAGAGCAACTTCACTCACTCACACACACACAAACACACCTGCATAAGTCAATACAGATTGTCCTTGTGTGTAAAGGTTGAACAGCTTCAAGGCAGCACCTTCTGAAATGGCTACAGTAGCTGCCATTTTGTAACTGTTCCATCGAATTGACGTATCTTACCTGGTGAGAAGAAGAGTGGACATAGCGCTGTACTGTTCTAAATGGCTGCCCATATTTGTCTGTTCACACTTATACCTAAATTGCATCTATAACATAAACATCACAGGCATTTCTTTAAAACTGCTGCTGTTCAACATGCAGCATATAAATTATCTGTATGTAGTTTAAAACACTCTCATCCTTCTGCATGACATGACACAAGTTTAAGCTAGTAAAATAGATTACTTGTTGTCAGCTGCTATTCTTTGCAAAAACTTTCCGTCCTACTTGTTCTAAAGTCTTTGTGTCCATTGCAGCCCAAAATGACGCCACAAGAGAAGCTCAAACTCCGAATGCAGAAGGCTCTAAACAAGCAATGTGAGTTACTATATCAACCATCTTCTTATTCCATATTTGTGACCCTGGCTGGACCACAAAACCAGTCTTAAGTGTCAGTTTTTCAAAATTGAGATTTATGCATCATCTGAAAGCAGAATAAATAAGCTTTCCATTGATATATGGTTTATTAGGATCTGACAATATTTGGCTGAGATACAACTATTTGGAAATCTGGAATCTGAGGGTGCAAAAAAATCAAGTTGTCCCAAGGAAGTTCTAGCAATGCATTTTACTAATCAAAAATTAAGTTTTGATATATTTACGGTATGAAATTTATGAAATATCTTCATGGAACATCTTTTAAATATCCTAATGATTTTTGGCATAAAAGAAAGATCTATTATTTTGACCCATACAATGTATATTTGGCTATTGCTAAAAATATACCCCACTGACTTAAGACTGGTTTTGTGCTCCAGGGTCACATTTATGGTAGGCATGCACAGTATATCGGTACCATATCAGTTTTTTTTATTTATTTTTTTATATACATTTATCAGTCAAAAATTTATATTGTGCATCCTCATTTCTGTCGGTTCTTATCTTTGACATCAACTATTGCTCAAAAGCTTTAATAACAAATGATTTTATAACACTGATAAATGTCATATTTAGCAAGTCTCAAAATAAAAATCTCTCTTTAATACATTACCTTTTTTCAGTTTCCACAAATATATATATATATATATATATATTATATATATATATTATTATATATTTTTTATATATATATTATATGTTTTTCAACATATTTTTTCAACATTTATAATTGTTTCTTGAGCACCAAATCAGCATGATTTAGGATATTCTGTTCAGCTTTGCCATCACAGTAATAAATTGCAATTTAAAACACCCTACAATAGAAAACTGTTATTTTAAATTATTAATTTGACTACATCACATTTACATATATACATCTGTTTCTTTGATCTTTTATCAAACGAAAATTCTGTTCAACAGCTCTGATCACAAAAACAATCCTTCTATGGTCAGTTGTTTTATTTTAAATTATTATTATTATTATTATTATTTATCTCTTGTGCTGCCTTTATTTGACACAAATTACAGTGAAACATTAATATTGTGAAATATTAGTGAATTAAAAACAATTGTTCTCTATAATATATATTTATATATACAATTTATTCCTGTGGTAGCAAAGCTGAATTTTCGGCAGCCTGGAGTAATAGCTTCAGTAAATGGTCTTGAGTGTCACTTGAACCTACAGAAATCTTTTTAATATGATGATTAGTTGTTCAAGAAACATAAATATTGAAAATTTCTGTGCATCTTAATATTTTTTGTGGAAACTGATACTTTTTTCACATGATTCTTTGATGAATAGAAAGTTCAAAAAACTGCTTTTTAAATAGAAATCTTATGTAGTATTATATAAGCCTTTAATGACACTTTTGGTCATAAATAAAAGTATTAATTTCTTTATTTTTTACTGACCTCAAAGTTTTCAAAAGTGGTGTACGTAACTTTCCAAAGCTGTCTATGTTATGAGAAAGACAAGTAATATAAAAGCCTGTTGACCCTGCCTCACTTTCTGCTTTCACCTTCATCAGCCAAGGCGGATAAGAAGGCAGCACAAGCCAAGATCCAGCAACAAGAGCACAAGCGACAGGTAAAAGTGTGGGTGTACAGTTGTTGTGTGGGTGTACAGTTGGTATGTGAGTGGGTAGGGTTATTCCAGGTAGATCTGAACTTTAACGCTCAAGTTTTTGTTTTTTTTCGCCTCCCATCACAGGAACGAGAAGGAGTACTTCGTGCAATGGCACGGAAAATACGCATGAAGTGAGTCCGAGCATGTATATACATGTGCAGCATGTTCATGTTGTGGGAACTGTCCTCTTAGTTTGTAAAGAAGAGGATACAGTTTGGTCATTGTTTGGTCTTGTAGGGAACGGGAACGGCGGGAAAAAGAGAAAGATGAATGGGAGAGGCGCTACGGACGTCAGAGTCACTCGCCCTCCCCCAATGCCAAATACGGTGAGTTTATTTGGACTGTAAGAGCCTCCCACCAAAGAATCCCCTCTTCGTATAGTGATAGTCATGTTGTTATCCACATTATGAAAGACTCGTTCTGTGGACTGAATTGTGCTTTATTCTTGGTAGTGAAGGATTCTGTAGATACACAGGGTGGTAACAATTAAGACATATGCAAAATCTAACTCCTGAAGAAGATTCTAATCATAAATCTTGAACACTCCACAGGTCGAGACTACAGCTCATCCAGGAGGTATGCTGAAACCAGTCTGAACCAGACACATGTCTATTTCATCTAAATGTACTGTCGTTGAGGCTCATTTCAACCATTTCTACTGTCTTCCTCAATAGGAGATCACGCTCAAGATCACGGAGTCCTCATTACCGGCACTGAAGCATCTGCTGATAAAACAGTCAGGCCTCAAGACGTCAAACAGATGTTTAAGGAGTGAATGGTGACCATGATGGCAAGAGTTTACATAGAATTTTGGGGAAAACCATATCAATAAAATCAATTTCACTCACTTCTCTTTTACATCTTCTAAAGCAAGGGTGTTAAACTCGGTTCCTGGAGGGCCACAGCACTGAACAGTTTAGATATAACCCTAATTAAACATCTGATCCAGCTAATATAATCATTTAAGCTTATTTGAAAACTACATGGTATGTGTGTTGGAGCAGGGTTGGAACTAAACTCTGCAGGGCTGCGGCCCTCCAGGAACTGAGTTTGACACCCCTGTAGTAAAGGATGAAGTGGAAACAGTCATTTCTAAAATGTGAAAATTAACATGCTCTGAAAACACATTTCGTCTGCCATTCTTGATGTTACGCCGCAGGGCTGCCAGGAATGCTTTGAGCTGCTAGGATTCTAATAAGCTTTGCAGGTTATTTTGAGTCAATCTGTGGTGAATTTTGTGACATAAGATTGGGATGAATCTTATCCTTTCCCTCGTGTCTCTCACCCCCATTAAAGATTGAGTTCACCTAAAAAAAACTCTTAATTCTGTCATTTACTCACCCTCATGTTGTTCCAAACACACATGACTGACTTTAAGGAACCACGTCATTCTGCCTAATGTCTCCTTTTGTGTTCAATGGAAGAAAAACAAGATCAGCGAGGGTCACTAAAACTTGTTTTGCGGTTATCCGTCTCTATTAATGACGAATCTACACATTTTACCTCATCATTGTATATAATACATTCATTTAACAGTGATGAAATTTCTTTCACAGAAAATGTAGATTTTAAATGCCATAATCTTTTTTACTTGGCAATGTAAATATCTGGTGTTTTTTTTTTTTTTTTCTTGTAGTAGAAGCAGTCATCAGTGATTATAGATTTTGACATTGAAATAAAAACCTAATCGTTGATGAAAATATCCCTGGCGTCAAGTGTTTTCCTCATGTACGTAGAAAACAACCGTTACCTTTTGTAACCGCCAGATGGCGCGCTCCACCATTAGAAATAGCATGCGATTCGACTCATATTGCTGTTTTTTGAAATTTTGAATGGGCACTTGACCGCTTTATACACGAAGACACCTTCCAGCAGTCCTCGCGTGGCTGCACTGTCCACAAAAGAGAAGCAAGTGTCTGAAAGTAAAGCGACAGTTACTTTGGGTTTCGAAATAAGCCGGACAGCAAACAAACACCTGTCTCAGTCGACCTCGATAAAGCCACTTCCTCTTCACCCACATCCTTAACCAGCTCGTTTTATTGGTGTCAGAGCAGCAGCTGCGCGCTATCAAAGCGACTATTTACATAATTATCCTGTACGACAGATAGATAAGGAATAGAAAGAGTTTGGATCATTTAAAGTGCCCCTGATGCTGCTGCCTAAGCGGAGTTGTTTAACGAGGTCAGTTATGATAAGACTGAGGGCTGATGAGGATGAAGAGGATGAGGATGATGATGGGCGGGCTGGAGGCGTTCCTCATGCCCTCCTCCTCCTCCTCCTCCTCCTCCTGTAGGGCCAGCAGACAGTGTGAACTTGAACACTGACGGGCACGGAACTGAACGACAGTCAAGTCACGCATCACTGCCGTTTTATGAGATTTATAGTGTGCGCTTAGTTCTGGTGTAGTCTCAGAGGATCTTCTCTCACTATGTCCAGACGGAAACTCGGCAGCAGGCCGCAACACCTGAGCGCAATGCAAGGTAAGCTGGATTTAAGACAACTTTATCCACTTTTAAACGCTAAAACGCAACATATTTATGGAGAACCTACTATGGACCATGTGGGAGTGTGAGAATGAGAGTATGAGTGATCAGTAACCGATAACGCGTTATCAATGTAATAACTTTTCACGTGGTTTGTGGCTCTCTCCAGTGCGTGTAACGTTACAGAACTTGACATTGGAGTTGAAATAATAAACCTACCCTCATGTTTTTATTTGTACGTGTTGCTGACGAGCGTTCAGTATCTTATCAGTAGCCATTCCGTTCAAATTTACATTTACAGGCTATTTAAGAGATTTTAGGGTTAAGTGTCTCAGACACTCTGACCGAGTTAGAGCAATAACATCGCACTTCCTTATTGCATCTTCACAATATCTGTGTCTTGTGTCGTCACTTTCATACCTTAACGTGAACTTCTTAATTTTTCCATTAGGTTTCATTTTATTTACACACATCCTCATTCTCTGACGGTACTGAACACGTTTGTTTTACCCGTTGACAAGTGCGCTTCGTCTGAATATAATTTTGTTTATTGATCTAAATATTTGAATGATGAACATAGTCATCGTAAAACGTGTGCGTATACATATTGCTGTGAAATATTGTTTTGATCATGACAGGATCTTTTTGTTGTTTGTTTTATCTTCTCTAACTGCGGGCAGCTGTGCGTGCCTCGCCTGACCACAAGACTTGAGTTTAGTTTAATGTGTGTGTGTGTTATATTGTACAAACCGTAAATGTTCTTTGATTTGGATTTGTTCAGTGAAGGATTTCACTGAAAAAATAAGATACTTTAAAAACCGATTTCAAATGTTTATAAACTTATTCAAATGTTACGGCGTGATTGTAGCTATTTATCAACACGGATACGAAACAGTTGCATTTACGTAATTAATTTTTTTAACATAGTTTAATTTGAGATGCAAGTAAATTTTATTCTTGTTTATAATGCAAATACAAATTACATTTAGTTTCTAACTGACTTTTTGTTTGCTAAATCATGGCTACAATTGAACAGAGACACATTAAATCACAGTAAACATCCACATTAATAGAAAACAGCAATAAACCGCAACATGTGCCTATTAATGGCTTTACTGAGCGATTTAGAGCATGTAATATATTCCCACAGCGAGATGTTTTCACGTTATCACGTGGTCCTTGACAACCGCTAAACGCTCGAAAGAACCGATTCACTTAAATCAGTCGGACTTCCAGTTACTGATGTGTGTATGAGAAGAGCAGCCGCGCCTTTTGCGTGTCGGCACAAACAACCAGAGCTGCTGAAACAGGAAAGGTGACATTTTTGAGTAACCACTGGTGAAATCCTCCCTTCCTCGGGACTGTCTGTACCTGCATCGGCATGGACAGCCTAGCCCGGGCAGGTGGATCCAGTCCAGGCTGTGAGGTGTGTGTGTGTGTGTGTGTGTGTGTGTGTGTGTGTGTGTGTGTGTGTGTGTGTGTGTGTGTGTGTGTGTGTGTGTGTGTGTGTGTGTGTGTTTGCGCGCGCGCGCGCCCTGGAGTCCGTGATCACAGCGGCACCCAGGCCAAAGGGCAAGTTCCTCTCTGAAGTCGAAGTCTCTATACAGCCAAGTTAAAGGTGGTCGGAGTAGTGAAATAAAATAAAAATAAAAGATGTAGTAAAATATGCAGATTTGATCCACCTCAGGTGGCCCTAATGCTGCTTTGCTACTGTGTGAATGAAATGCAGCAACATTGCAGCATTGTCTTTTACTATTAGAGTTGGAGAGTATATATTTGAATGTTTCTATGTTCATGAATTCATTTTAAAAGATTAATTTGATAAAAAGAAAAGTAATTCTTTGTGTGTCCGCTGTGCAGCATTATTCAGTTTAAATGCACTTTTTGCAGAATATATGCAGCTTCTTTGCCACCTTGCAGTGTAAAAATAGCATTACATTCACTAAGGGACAAAATATTAAAGTGATTTCCAGTTTAGACACAGATACATTTTTAAAAGTTTGTGTTTACCCACTCAAAGTAGGCATTTTTTATTGTCTTGGTTGCAAAATCCTGTTTGGCTAAGCTTTGGCTTGGCTAGATTTACATACTGCATTGCTCATTCACCACAGCGGTTATGAGTGGTGTGAAAGACACCTTGTTTAGATCAGCAGACTTGTGAGTGTGGTAGGACGACTACAGTGCAATGTGCCTGATATATCAGCATGCTCTAATGGGCGAATTGCTCAAGTGGGTCGGAGCTGCATCGTGCTGCTTCCTGTGCAAAGCAAACCTCGGTGGCAGAGACACAGGAAGTGGTCAGTATCTGCTGACCAGACAGAGCCGTGCTTATGATGACAGTTTAGCAGTATGCAGACAAATGCAGAGAACTGAAAGTAGCACATTAGAAGAGAAACAAGGCTTTTGCAAAGCCACTCACTTGGGTCACTTCAAGAGTTCTAAGGGACTCTCTGAACAAAGAGTGTTTTTACAGCTTTTTTTGTGTTGTTCCGCTCACAGACGCTCTGGATTCCACAGTTATCCCCGCCGACTCTTCGCCATCACCTGAGCAGGTGCCTCAGCCTGATGATGGAGGCCGTGACCTGTTGACATGTGGCCAGTGTGGTCAAGCCTTTCCATTGGCCCACATCCTCACCTTCATCCAGCACAAACAGGGCGGGTGCGGCACAGCTAGAGCCAGGCCTCAGGTCCACACTCCTCCCTCTCCGGCCAATCGGACGCTGCGATACGGCCAAGGAACGCAGGTGGAGGCGGGTTACGTGGAGCTCCGGCGTATGACGGACAAGAGATGGAAGGAAGAGCCAGGTGTGAGGGTGGAGGCCAACCGAGCTGGTGAGTTCTAGGTGCTAATTAGTGTCTTTTTTTTTTTTTTTTTTTTTTTTGTAAAACTGTCCCCTCATTTAACAACCTTGTCCCCAGTCCGGCTCATTAGGCTGCCGTTGCTGTGGCGCTGAGGGCTTGGTGAGTTCAGGAGTTAGAGACTCTGGGCCTAATTGTGTGGAAGAGATAGGTAGTTCTGCTACACACGCGAGCAAACGTACACTTATGCATGCACCCTGGGGGATGGCAGAAAGGCACCTGAGCACACCTGAGCATCTCCTTAGCTCTGTCTCTCAGGTGAAGTGGCCAGGTAAACACGGCACAGTCAGGCCACCAAACTGCACAACTCCCAGAGCTCTCGCACACACACACACACACTTTCCTCAAACCCCTCATTATTCCAGCACTGTCAGTCAGAGCAGGTGCTGATATGGTGTTATTCCCAGAGTCCTGTGTGAATTGCTTCGTTCCTGTCCTCTTATGGCGCTATTTAAAATCGTCTCGAAATTTGATGTTTTTCCCGTTGTTGACCTTGAGTTATGAATCTGTTGCCTGTTGAAGCACCGCACAGTTTTAAAAATAAAGGTTCATAGAAAAAACATTTTGGGTTCCCAAAAGAACCTTTCAGTAAACAGTTCGTAACAGTTTGTTTACTCATCTTCATGCAGTCACAGATCTATATGATTTTTAATCTTCAGATGAACACAAACAGTGACTTTTAGAGAAATGATCCATCTCCGTGAGTCTATGTAATGCAAGTGTAGATGAACGCTAAAGTTGACGTTTCGAAAACCACACAAAGCTAGTAATCCATACGAATCCAGTTAATGAATCAATGTCTTCTGAAGCAAAACAATAGATATGTGTAAAAAAAATTCTAATTAAAGAAAATTAACTGTAAACTGTCACTTCCAGCCAAATGGTCATATGCAGGTTTTAATACTTTAACATATTAGTAATCTAAATAACCTTTTTAAAAAAGAAGTTATGGATTATTGAATTAGTGTAGACAGTGTATCAATAGTCTTATTAAAGTTTCCATGGATGTTGAAGGTTCTTTGTGGAAGCTAAGATGGCAATAAAAAAACCTTTATTTTTAAGAATGTAGAAGAATTGTGGTGAAACATTGAATTCTGTTGAATTTTTAAACAGGATGTTGGTGTGTGTGTCAAAGCTACTTCAGTGTTTTTCAGTGCAGTAGTTGGCCCTAAAGGGAATCGGCGGCCTGTGCAGGTGCTGGTGTTTCTCAGCCTGATGTTATTGAACCGTGACCTGAACTGCTTCCTCATATGGGCAGGATGCTTTCACCCTACAGCATGAGCAAAGCAAACATTTATTAGTTTATAACTACAGACAGTTTATAGAGGCAAGCAAATGATTATGATTGATCGTTATCAACGAAACATGTATTTGCTTTCAGGTCACTCCCTCCTGTACGTACACATGTTTGCGCTTCCTTCCTCTTTGTGCTCTGCTTCCGTCCGTCCACGTTTCTTGCTTCTCTGGGGTTCAGTCACTTTTGCAGAATTTTTTTTTTTTGGTTCAAAAAATTCCAAAATATTGTGTGTGTGTGTGTGTGTGTGTGTGTGAAGGTGTATGTTGCTGATAAAGGTGTCAGGGTTGAGAAGTGCAAAATATGCTTATGTGTTACTTCCTCACTGTCAACAGTCTTGGGTTATTATCGATGCAAAGATTTTGAGTCTTCAATGACAGAAGAATGAGAATGAGAGATGGGGTCTGAGAAGGAACTGCCTGAAGTGTAAAAGTTGTGCTTGATAGACAGTTCAAAATGAGTATATGTTATTAGTGTAAGTGAATGATGACTTGTTTTAACAGACAGGTCAGGGTTGCCAGGTCCATAATATTTCTTATCAATGTTCAAAATGGTTGTTGAACAGCATTTATTTAAAAATGGAAATATTGTAACAATTAAGACGCCTTTACCATCAGTATTGATCAATTTAATCCATCCTTGCTAAAAGAAGTATTAATAAAAAAAATCTTACTGATCACAGTCTTTAAAATCCTTGCCAATGCCACCCCAAAAACAAATACACTGAGTCCCTATTTTAACTATTTAGCATTTCCACATTTCAATTGTAGGAATAGGGATAACATATGATGTAGGTTAAAGCATTAAAAAAAAAAAAAAAAAAAAAAATCAAAGTTCATCATAACCATAGAAAAAAAGCCATTGCTATTTTTACCATATGTATTTTACTTGTGTTGTGTGTAGTTAGATCTATTATATTGGTACCATATCGCTTGTCTGCTGATATTAGACTTTGCTTTTAGGATATTAACCCATACTGGACACTCATATTCTTTAAAAACTCAATAATTTAATAACCATTAAAAGTAATCTTTAGTTTATCTCTAAACAAGCTTGTATTGATTTAAAAAGTATTTGTATTGGTTAAAAAAAACTGTATTTTTAAAGTCATCCAATAACCCCTCCCCCCCCCCACCCCCATAGGTGCCAAAGATTTAAAGTAGCCCAATTCTTGGCAAATCTTGGACCCCAAAAGGATAGATTTTTGTGCTGCTTGGGTGGATGAGGGCGTTTTATATGTATGTTGTATTTGCGCTTTCATTTTGACTCATCCAATGAAAATTCAGTTAGCCCACAACCCATGAGACAGGAGTGCGTGAGTGTGTGTGCGCTTATGTGTGGGTGTAAAGGTGACAGAGAGAGATTTTGGAGACCGCGGTGCAGCAGTTATGGATTATTGAATTAGTGTAGACAGTGTATCAATAGTCTTATTTTTATTTCCTCCAACTTCTCTTAGCTCTTCATTTCAACTCTCTCTCTCTCTCTCTCTCTCTCTCTCTCTCTCTCTCTCTCTCTCTCTCTCTCTCTCTCTCTCTCTCTCTCTCCTCTCTCTCTCTCTCTCCTCTTCTCTCTCTCTCTCTCTCTCCTCTCCTCTCTCCCTCTCTCTCTCTCTCTCTCTCTCTCTCTCTCTCTCTCTCTCTCTCTCTCTCTCTCTGTGTGTGTGTTCCCTAGAGAGAGAAGATTCTGCCTGCTGCTCGTTAGCGCTCTCAGCCAATCTGCATTTTTAATTAGCAGTTATTGCTTCTGCTTAATATGCAATTGCTACCCTGGGCCAAATGGGAATCCTTACAAAAAGAGTGAGGGGAAGAATGAAAGCGAGAGAGGCTGGGTATTGTGTTTCACTTCAAGACCCTGAGACAAAAGCCCCCCTCCACCCTCCTTGCGCTCTCCACCCGAGGGAGAGATTTGGAAGCAGAAGGGGTGTTGCTTGGAGCGGGCGAAGGTGCAGTCACAGGGGTGATGATTTTTCTGTTGTTTTTCATGACCTGTGCAGCTATTTCTTTTTGTTTTTAAATTGAACACTACTTCTTCCTTTTCGTCCCTGTTTTAACCTCTGTCCCCAGGGCTCAGAGATCGGCTTCTTGCTTTTCGACTCGAGTTCTTCTTCAGGCACAGAGTACAAGAGAAGAGAATAGGAGAGGCTCTTTTTAATCTTCTTCTTTGCTCCCTCCCAATAAAATGCAGAAGGATTTTGACTTGAGGAGATGTAAAAGAGGCTTATAGCACTCTGCTTTGAACTCTTTGTAAGAGAATGGAAAAAATGAAATGAATTTTCCTCACAGTTTTGGGATCCTCTTTGCAGACAGGCCCCATTTATCAAGGAGGCTGAGTCAGAACTCATTTGCATAAAACCTTCGTTTGCCCCGTTCTGCTAATTAGCAATTTGCAGCTTAATTGGCGAGCAGATCTCTGAAATAGAGACAAAGCTAACCACGTTTAAAAATATCACCAGAGCTGCTAAAGGAGCCCATCCGTGCTCATTTGCTTCTGTCTCAATCTTTCGCTCCGCAGTCATTCGGCTCTCCTGTGAGCACACCTTTAATCATGCAAGGCTTTCTGCTCAGGTCTGACTCAACAGTGGTGCTATTACCAGCTCATTACTCTGACACCTGCAGGGGTTTGTGACATGCAGCTTTTCTTAAAAAAAAAAAAGATTTGCCTGAGAAATTAGAAAAATGAGGAAAACGTGTTCTTGTGAGGTGATGTAGTAGGTCAGGGTGATGAGTTTTTGTCACTTGTATACTTTAGCATACTAGTAGGACTATTTAGCAGGATGCAGATGTTGATGATTAGCATGAAAACATATCCTGGTCGCATTTCTTTCGAAAATGAGAAGGGAAAAAAAAAAACATGAAAAATTATGGTAAAGATTTTTTTGACCTCAAGAAAATATTTTTATGATATTAACGATTTCCTCAAGTTCTCATTACCGTAAAGTTCGACAGTTTGACAAAATGTCACAATCTAAAAAATCTTAATGGTCCGAAAAATAGGCTACATTTTCAGAACAAAACAAAATGTAAGTTCTACTTTCTGGTAATTCTACTACTTTTGGCAAAATGTGCTGTATGCAGCTGGAAGTCATGTTCACCATGATTTCTCTTTCTTGAAATCACTATATAAATTACTAAAACTACTATATAAATTAAACCATATAATCTCTAAGATGATATCACCGAATTGAGCATGCATTGTATTGAGGTATTTGAAAATATTTTAAACCGTTACAGTTTAATTTTGTTTTTAGTATTGGGTATTATACAATTTGAGTTGTGCAATATGCTGTAAGAAGCATGTTAGTATTCTTTTCTAAACATAACCTTGGACTGTAATTACCCTGTTTTCACATGTTTTTGTGGTTTTACCTGTTTTGTTCCGCTTTCTGTAAATGATCAAGTTCGCCTGCAGACTTTCTTTCTGATGTTTCATTTTCATGTCGTCATGATGATCAACATATTTCCGGTCCATTCAGCATATTTTGTCAGAAATATACAGGGTGATATAGCATGAGAAAGGCTTTGTTTGTTTGCATTTGACCCACATTGAATCTCCTGAATGTACTGCCATTTATAAAATGCCATCTGTTCATGTGTTCTAAGTAATTTTAGCATGTAAATGTAGCTTTTAGGTTGTTTGACTAATAAATTTATTTTCTCTCTCTTTCTTCCTCTCCAAAACAGAAGAGCCCTCCATTTTCACCTGCCAGGTGTGTCAATGTGTGTTCTCCAGCGCATGGACTCTCCTCCAGCATGCTCAGAATGCACATTCTCTCAACATTTACCAGGTGGAGGATGACACCATCACACAGACGTCTAAACCGGCAGCCATAATGGATCCACGTCACCTGGGTGCTACACTGGCCTCTGCATTCCAGCTGTCATCTCAGCGATCTACCCCCCTTCACAAGCCTCCCCACGGCTCCAGCCATGCACCACGTGACCTGCAGGGCATGAACTTCTCCATGTGTTTGCAGCGCCTGGCGGAGGTTAGCTGCAACAACGGTGGAGTAGTACCTTCCCCATCCCCATCTCCACCGGCCGCTTCACCTTTTCCCCACTGTTCTCCGCCACTTCACGCAGCCTTCTCCTGCGAGCTTTGCGGTCAGGGTTTTCACTCTATGCGCAGCCTGTCCGCCCACCGCCGCACACACGCCTGCGATAGGCCCTACCACTGTGGTGTGTGCCAGCTCACGTTCTCCCAAAGTGGCGAACTGGCACGACACATGAGGAGTCACCGCCGCTCTGCTGCTGGACAGGAAACTGATCCCAACTTTGCCAGTGCAGATGAGGACAGAAAACTTTCTGGACAAGGAGATAATGATATTTCCAGTGGTCATGGAACAAGTATGGAGGCTGGGAAGCCTTCGGGAGGTACTATCCTGATCCTGACATCTTCGCAGTCCAGGGCTGTGGATCGCAATCTGCTGCGCTACTATCAGCCTCCGAGAGAAGCAGATGAGGAGGGTCAAGGTGAACCGCAGCAGCCGTCTCCCTATGGCAGCCCCTCAGAGGGCTCTCTGGAGAGCGGAGATACAGGTGGAAGCGGCGAGAGTGGGATAGCCAGCGGCAACTGCACACCAAAGCGTCCAGAACGGGAGGATCGTCCTCAAGGCGAATGGGATGGAGAGGTGGAGGCCGTGGAGATGGTCCAGGACTGGCAGAGGGAGAATGAAAGGAGGCAGGTCACCAGCGGAGGGGGCAAGAAGAAAAAAGAAGAGGCTTGCGAGTTCTGCGGAAAGTGTTTCCGCAACAGCAGCAACCTGACGGTCCACCGACGCAGCCACACGGGCGAAAGACCGTACCGCTGCGGCCTCTGCAGCTACGCCTGCGCGCAAAGCAGCAAACTCACGCGTCACATGAAAACACATGGCGCCCGTGGGACCCGTGCCCCTTTTCAGTGCCACCTATGCTCCGTCCCGTTCACCGTCTATGCCACACTGGAGAAACACCTCAAGAAGGTCCATGGACTCACTCACGCCAATGGCGGCGCCTACAGTCAGGGCCCGCATGCTGATTACAATAACCTCAACATCACAATGGAGGACGACTCGGTCCGTGAACAATCAGGAGCACCCATCACAATGCTCACAGAATCAAATGCGAACCTATCAGAGCAGCACAAAGAGGACGACGCTGAGATGAGGGTCAGCGATGATGAGCCACCTACCTCTGAGGAAACAGACAGCACTGTGGTGTTAGGTCAAACCACAGTATAAACATAGCATATGACTTCTACACGACACTCTGATCGTGACCAAAACCACCAAGCTTGATGATCTTCTGCCCGCAACCCAGTATGCGCATCTTATCAAAAAACCGAGAGGACCTTTGTCAATTTCACCACAGTACTTAGAAACACTGTAGGGTGCAACACTGATACTGTTCGAGATTTGATAGATTTTCATATCAGTACAAGTGCCTAATGTTAAATCCTTACATGCAATATCGAAAGACTTCTGAACTCTTTGGCCCAACCGTCATTGTCAAGGCACTTCGAACCCAGAATTGCGACTAGTAGAGCACTGTCAGAGTATATGGAGACAGTCGCAAGTCACCTTTTTATGAGCCCAAAAGACAATCATACAAGAAGACTGAGCAATGTGCAGGTGATCTGCCAATGTGATTATGAATTCTACAATGCAATTATGAAGTGGACACCTTCGGATTACACTGTTGTGGCACTCTTCTGCAGAGCCTTAAAGGTTCATGGTTTATAAAAATCGAAATTGGGAATGGTCTACATCAGGGGTGTACAGTCCTGCTGCTGGAGGGCCAGTGTCCTGCAGAGTTCAGCTCCAACTCCAATCAATCAAACACACACCTGAAACAGCTAATGGAAGTCTTAAGGACCTTTACTTAAATCTTTCAAGCAGTTATGTTTGAGTAGGTCGAGCTAAACTCTACAAGAGATTGACCCTCCAGGAGCAGGATTGTACACCCCTGGTTAGGTTAATAGTATGACCTGCACAAATGACAGAAGTCAGATTTGAGCTTGTTTTCCAAACTATCCGACAGGGTTGTTTCCTTTTTTGAGACTGTATGTTAAACAGGACTGATTGGGTCTGTGGCAATACATGTTCACTGTCACTTATTACTGTTGAAGAGAATTTGTTTGCCATTTAGAATGTCAGTGTGTAAATATAGATTTTAGTTTGTGCTGGCATTTTGTAACACATTCCACAAAAATGTATCACATATGTTTATTTAGCCACTCTACTGCACAACAGATTTTTTTCCCCTTGTATTTTGTGAGCCTGTTTAGTCTGTTTACAGACTATATTGTTTTACTGCCGATTACATAGAAATGCTATGAAAAGTTATTTTTTCTTTTTTTGTCAGTGGTTTCTCCAGGTTGTGTTTTGTGGTCGTGTGAATGAAAAGCCTCATTTCTGATGAAAGACTGGCTAGGAAACAAAAGCGCTGACCTTGTTGAATGGTGGCCCCTTTGAGAGAGCACTTCTGTATATGTCAGAAAGACTTAAGAGACTAGATATATGATGAATCTATACAGGGAATGTTTGCATTGTTACAGTTTTTTTTTTTATGATTATCAGTGTCAGGGAACTGTTATGTTACAGTTTATGTTTGTGTGGTAACAAATATGGTAGAATAAATAATCAAATGTAATAAGCAATTTTTTTGTATTAACAAATGTGAAAATAGATGGACATCCAGTTGTGTCCGTTTCTTCAGGGAGCAGCGAAAACAAAGCTCTTTTTGTCCTCTGTATATTGTTATAATAATTTTGTTGATTGAAATGTCATGTCTTATGTGGTTTCTCCCAGAATTCCCTGTGTAGCCCACAACTTTGCGGTGTAATTTGTTTTTCTATGCCTATTTGTATGGTAATTAAAAAGGCAGAGGCAAAGTCAGAAGGTGTGTGCGTGAGTATGTGAGAACCAGAAAATGTGACCGCACGAATGGTGAAGTTGAACCTGCCACTACATGTCTCAGATCGCATCACGAATTCACAAGTATTTGCACAGATGAACCACTCTTCTTTAACGGCTATCGTTGAGTCATAGTCTGTTAGTAGTACAGTCATATCTGACTAAACTGCTGGGTCATTCAGGTTGGCCTTTAAAGAATAGGGTTTGATGGAATAGATGACATTGTCAGGTACGTTACGTGTCCAAAAAAGTGAGATTCTACATATGGAGAGATGAGGAAGACAAAGCCTGGAAAAGAGTGCTGCGATTGAAACGGCTCTCTTCTTTTCAGTGGGACAAAACCTTCACGCCGGTATCTCTGGCCCCTTTTAATGAGTGGGACGCTCTATGATCACTATAGCTCATTAACAAGCAACCTTTTTAATGAGCTTTCAGCCTGGGCTGGGGGAGGTTGGATTGAAGGGACCATATGTAGCTCTCACCCCATCTCCAATTATCGCCATATCGGAGAACGGGAGAAAGATAGCGAAGCATAAGGAGGGGTCTGAAACGTCATTTACAACTCTGGTAGTTCAGCTAAAATTCACAATACTCTGAATCACAGGTGATCGCCCTGGGACCTACATCACTTCTCCTCTATCAAAACCTTATACACCCACCCCAGCCACGCACCATTTGGTGGCCGCACGGGCCCAATTACATAATGTAACACGAGCTTCTGCGAGTTAAGATGGCTTCTGGCAGACGAAAACATTCCCAGGTGCCCTTTGTCTCTTTTGGGCCGCCTCTCTGCACCTTTTCTCAAACACGTCGCCCTTGTGAGCTGGGACTGGCCCGTGTTTATCTTTACTGACCAATCACGGTGATGCATTCCTATCAGGGCGTGGTGACGGGGAACTGACCGCTCAAAACCTGCAGGTGCGTGTGGACTTTGAAATGTGTTATGAGTGTTTTGAGTTCGAGCACAAACCACAATAAATGCCCCACATTCGTAGCACTGCTACCTAGGTGAAAAGGGAAAGTTTGTGGTTTTGGGGTCTCAAGAAAACTACATCTAAACCTCCACGCCTTCTCAGGGTGGGAAATGTCTAAATGCATTTAACTGTAACTGTGTTCATTATGAATGTGTCTATATGAATGTCTTTAAAACACTCTCAAGACGTTCAATGTCTTTACAATGCTCTCGAAACATTGACAGAAACCTCTAAATCAGGCCAAGGTCCCTTTTAAATAGATAGACAGAGCAAGGGGGGCCCTGTTATATTGTGAAAAAAAAAACAATTGTCTGTCTAATAACATGCATATAGTACCATATTACATATTGTGTTGATTAAATTGCTTATGCATTAAAAATAATATTTTAATACATTAATATAAATATTGATTTATCACCTGCATTGATTGGGGCAAAGGGACATTTAATTTTTAATTTAATTTCTAATGTAATTTTTATTATTATTTCTAAATGTTTTTTTTTACATTTGTGTTATGAGGATTGCATATATGTAAAGAAATAATATTTTATATCCATAATGATTTATCGACTGTATTGATTATGGTAAAAGTACATTTACTTTGTTTTATTTCTCATTTAATTCTTCGTATTTTTAATATTTACCAATGTTTTACATTTAAGTTATGGTGCTTAAACTGCATATACATTAAAATAATATTTGTATCTAAAAACTGGATATTTTATCCATACTGAATTATCACCTGTATTGTTTATGGTAAGTGTACATTCATTCATTCATTTGTAATTTTTTATGTTTATTAATTGAGTTATGATGATTAAACTGCATATGCATAAAACATATTTTTAGTGTATATTGATTTATCACCTGTATTAGAGTAAGGGTACATAATTTTTTTTTAATTCCTTATTTAAGTTTTTATGAATTTTTTTATTAAAAAATATAATTTAGGAGAAACAACATTTAGCTAAACCTTTCCCTTTCCCTTTTTTATTTTTTTATTTATAGATCAAACAATAATTTTTTAGGCCCCTTGCAATATTCCCTACTGGTCATGGCCCTGTACAAATTGTGAATAAAAACAGAATGCAATGATGTGGAAGTTTCAAATTTCAATATTTTATTCAGAATACAACAAAGATGACATATCTATCAAATGTTTTGCTTAAACTGAAAATGTATCATTTTGTATTAAGGGGCTACTGTGTAAAACCCGATTCCAAAAAATAAGTTGATTTTAAATTTCATGGCATCAACACATCTCAAAAAAGTTTATTCAGACAAGGACATGTTTACCACTGTGTGGCATCCCCAACACTTCTTTTGTTTATAACAGTCTGCAAAACGTCTGGGGACTCACAGAGACAAGTTTCTCAAGTTTAGGAAAATGTTGTCCCATTCTTGTCTAATACAGGCTTCTAGTTGCTCAACTGTCTTAGGTCTTCTTTGTCACATCTTCCTCTTTATGATGCGCCAAATGTTTTCTATGGATGAAAGATCTGGACTGCAGGCTGGCCATTTCAGTCTCCGGATCCTTCTTCTACCCAGCCATGATGCTGTAATTGATGCAGTATGTGGTCTGGCATTGTCATGTTGGAAAATGCAAGGTCTTCCCTGAAAGAGACGACATCTGGATGGGAGCATATGTTGTTCTAGAACTTGGATATACCTTTCAGCATTGATGGTGCCTTTCCAGATGTGTAAGCTGCCCATGCCACACACACTCATGCAACCCCACACCATCAGAGATGCAGGCTTCTGAACTGAGCGCTGATAACAACTTGGGTTGTCCTTGTCCTCTTTAGTCCGGATGGCATGGCGTCCCAGTTTTCCAAAAAGAATTCAAATGTTTATTTGTCTGACCACAGAACAGTTTTCTACTTTGCCACAGTCCATTTTAAATGAGCCTTGGCCCAGACATAACACCTGCGCTTCTGGATCATGTTTAGATATGGCTTCTTTTTTGACCTATAGAGTTTTAGCCGGCAACGGCGAATGGCACGGTGGACTGTGTTCACCGACAATGTTTTCTGGAAGTATTCCTATAAGCCCATGTTGTGATTTCCATTACAGTAGCATTCCTGTATGTGATGCAGTGCTGTCTAAGGGCCTGAAGATCACGGGCATCCAGTATGGTTTTCCGGCCTTGACCCTTACGCACAGAGATTGTTCCAGATTATCTGAGTTTTTGGATGATATTATGCACTGTAGATGATGATAACTTCAAACTCTTTGCAATTTTTCTCTGAGAAACTCCTTTCTGATATTGCTCCACTATTGCTGCAGCATTGAGGGAATTGGTGATCCTCTGCCCATCTTGACTTCTGAGAGACACTGCCACTCTGAGAGGCTCTTTTTATACCCAATCATGTTGCCAATTGACCTAATAAGTTGCAAATTGGTCCTCCAGCTGTTCCTTATATGTACATTTAACTTTTCAGGCCTCTTATTGCTACCTGTCCCAACTTTTTGGAATGTGTAGTTCTCATGAAATCCAAAATGAGCCAATATTTGGCATGACATTTCAAAATGTCTCACTTTCAACATTTCATATGTTATCTATATTCTATTGTGAATAAAATATAAGTTTATGAGATTTGTAAATTATTCCATTCCTTTTTTACTCACAATTTATACAGTGTCCCAACTTTTTTGGAATCGGGTTTGTATAAACCACCAGGGCCTTATACAGAATTCCTAAAAGAATTTGTTGATAAACCGTTGTTAAAGCACTAATTGTCTGAGATTTTAACATTCACGTTGATAATAGAAATGAAGCATTATGGCTTGCGATTATCGACCAAATAAACTCTTTTGGAGTCAAGCAAAATGTCACTGGGCCCACTCATCGTTTTAATCATACGCTAGATTTAATTATATCGCATGGAATAGATCTTACTGATATAGATATCGCACCTCAAAGTGATGATGTTACTGACCATTTCCTTGTATCTTGCATTCTGCATATTACTGATATTAACTATATGGCTCCGCGTTTTCGTTCCAGGCAAAACTATTGTTCCAGCCACCAAAGACAGATTCACAAATAACCTGCCTGATTTATCTCAACTGCTCTGTGTACCCATAAATACACATGAACTAGATGAAATGACTAGCAACATGGGCACTATCTTCTCTAATACATTAGAAGCTGTTGCCCCCATCAAATTGAAAAAGGTTAGAGAAAAACGTACTGTGCCATGGTACAACAGTAATACCCACTCTCGCAAGAAAGAAACTCGTAGTTGTGCAAATGGAGAAAAACTAACTTGGCAGTTTTTAGAATTGCGTGGAAAAACAGTATGTCCAGCTATAGACAGGCTCTAAAAACTGCCAGGACCGAGCATATCCACTAACTCATAGAAAATAACCAAAACAATCTAAGGTTTTTATTTAGCACAGTGGCTAGATTAACAAATAACCAGACGCCACCCAATCTAAATATTCCCTCACAGTTTAATAGTAATGACTTTATGAATTTCTTCACTGATAAAATAAATAACATCAGAAATACAATAACAAATGTAGATTCTACAGCGTCTTGTACTTCAGCTTCATTCATCACACCCAAAGAAAAACTGCAGTGCTTTACAACTATAGGACAGGAAGAGCTAAATAAACTTATCACTGCATCTAAACCAACAACATGCCTGTTAGATCCTGTACCCACCTAATTACTGAAAGAGTTGCTACCTGTAGCAGAAAAACCGCTTCTCAATATTATTAACTCGCCGTTATCTTTAGGTCACGTACTAAAACCATTCAAGCTGGTGGTTATTAAGCCTCTTATTAAGAAACCACAACTAGATCCTAGTGAACTGGCAAATTACAGACCTATTTCAAATCTTTCCATTTATTTATTTAAGTTGTGTCTGCTCAATTGTGCTCCTTCCTGCAAAAAAATAAAAATAAAAAAGATATCTATGAAGAATTTCAGTCGGGTTTCAGGCCCCATCATAGCACAGAAACTGCACTTGTTAAAATTACAAATGACTCGCTATTGCGTCAGACCAAGGCTGCATCTCATTGCTAGTTTTACTTGATCTTAGTGCTGTGTTCGACACCATAGATCACGACATACTTATAGATAGATTACAAAACTATACAGGTATTCAAGGGCAGGCTTTAAGATGATTTAGATCCTACCCTTCAGATCGCTAGCACTTTGTTTATTTAAATAGGGAGTCATCTCATTTATCACAAGTAAAATATGGAGTCCCACAAGGATCTGTCCTAGGTCCTCTGCTATTTTCAATATACATGTTGCCCCCTGGTAATATTATTTATATTAATATTATTTATAATTTTATTATTTACTTATAAGGCCCTTAATAGCTTAGCTCCTGCGTACCTAACTAGTCTTCTACCACGCTACAATCCATCACGCTCCCTAAGGTCGTAAAACTCTGGACTTTTGGTAGTACCTAGGATAAGAAAACTCCTCTAAAGTAGGTAGAGCTTTTTCGCATTTGGGTCCCAAACTCTGGAATAGCCTTCCTGATAATGTTCGGGGTTCATACACACGCTCTCACTTTAAATCTAGATTAAAAACACATCTCTTTGGTCAAGCATTCAAATAATGCATCTCATAATCTTGGACTGCAGTTATATTAGATTAGATTAGATTCAACTTTATTGTCACTGCACATGTAAGGTACAAGGCAATGAAATGCAGTTAGCATCTAACCAGAAGTGCAATAAGCAGTAAGTACAGAACATACAGTGTCTACAATATGTACAATAACTATACAGATAAGTATTATGGACATAATTTACAGATTTTAAATTTAAATACTATCAGCATGATATACAGATGGTGTACTATGAACATACTATACAGATGGAATATGTGAAAGTGTATGTACACTACAGGCAGAACTATGAACATATGAACATAATTTACACTATTGCAATGGAAAGTAAAGTGCATAGAAATATTTCAGTGTGCAAATGGGTTATTCAGTGTTTCTGGATGAACAGACAGTAGTGCAAGTAATAGCAAGTTTACTGTTTTGCTTGTTGTAAATAAATAATAATAAATAAATCAGTCAGATGTAGTGATGAAGTGGGGGAGTAGTCTGTGTGTATGGTGTGGGGGTTGTCAGAGGGCAGAGTTCAGCAAGGAGACAGCTGTAGGAAAAAAGCTGTTCCTGGATCTGCTGGTCCTTGTCCGGAGGCTCCTGAAGCGCCTCCCGGAGGGCAGGAGGTTAAACAGTCCATGGTCAGGGTGAGAGGAGTCCTTAAGAATGCTGCGAGCTCGACATAGACAGCGCTTCCTCTGGATGTCCTCAATAGCAGGAAGTGGTGTCCCTGTGATGCGTTGGGCAGTTTTCACCACCCTCTACAGTGCTTTGCGGTCAGCCACCGAGCAGTTCCCATACCAGACTGTAATACAACTGGTCAGGATGCTCTCGATCGCACACCGGTAAAAGTTCAGCACTATGGCTGAAGACAGCTGGTTCTTCTTCAGTGTCCTGAGGAAGAAGAGGCATTGGTGAGCCTTCTTGACCAGGCTGGAGCTGTATATCTGATCAAATGCACATTATTATTCTTTAGCTTGGGTTAAACTAATTAATTTTACTTGGTTGGAACAGCAGCTACGCTAATTATGTCTCTATTTGTTTCTCTGTTTTGGTAACTAGGATTTACACAAGCTCCAGTCTGGATCCAGAACACCCGAGAAGAGATGATGCCAACACCTCAGAAGACCTCAGATGATGCCAACCATGAAACAACATACAGAACTACAAGAATTTTGCTATAAGTTTGATTGCATCATATAATAATTGCTGTTAATAGTGTTCATCCTCTGCTTTTTTATTTTTTTCATACATTTCTACCATATGTACATAAACTTACAGTCACCACTGATAAGCTACTACTAAATATTGTAAAAACTTGTTGCTTTGCAACGATTTGTATCGTAAAAAGCACTATACAAATAAACTTGAATTGAATTGAATTGAATTGAATGGTAAGATCAAAAGATACAAAACCAGTTCTCATGAAACATGATGTGAATAGTAAGACGGTTGGTGATTGTCAGGCTGGTACATTTACAGATATTAGATCAGATCAGAAGCACATCTGTAGACAATTAAATAGCTGCATATAATTGCATTATTTGGTGGGTTGTGCATGCCATGTACAGCCCTTTATGTGTATTAATAATGGAGATCTTTGCACTGTAGGCCAAGCTTAATAGAGACAGTATATATGAACTGGTATATGGTATATTCTTATAATTATTAATTTTAATAATTATTTTAAAAGCCAATTAATTACACAAAATAAATTTTATTAAGAAGTGCCACTGAATTCCTCATCTTTATTGCTACAGGACCATTTCTGCTGTGATAGTATCAGTGAAACTGGAAGGTTGTGTGAACGAGATAAACCACAGAAAAGCTCTCTAATGTTTCTTTATCCTCGTTCCCAAGCCTGCATCCAATACCATCCTCCTCCTCCTCCTCCTCCTCCTCCTCCTCCTCCTCCTCCTCCTCCGCCTCCTCCTCCTGGTAATGGTAATGTTCCTCCTTACTTCCGCAAAGACCACTGAGAGAAACCTGAACCCTAAAATTAACCCCCTGCCACAGTGATGTGTTAGTGGCCTTGCATGGGAGAGGAAGACCACGGTCCAGCTGTCAACAAACAGTCTGTGCTGGATGAACAGGTGACAATTCCACAGTGCCATGGAGGGAGATGCCACAAATATGGGTTTAAACATGACCCATCTCACCACAAAAAACACAGTGATAATCCTGTTACGACTGATACTCAATAACATTCCCAGCGGCTGTGGTGGAAGTGGTTTGGCATTTCATGTTTTCATTATAATGTGATGATTTCCAACCAAATCCACAATTAATTTTCTACCAAAACAAAATATGCAGCTGTTTTGATAAGTTTGAAGAAACCAGATTTTAGAGGGACAGTTTTCTCAAAAGTGAAAATAACGTCATTACTCAACATCATGAACCAGTATGCTATTATATTTTCAGTGGGGAATTTGTACAAATGTATTGTTGAAAATAACTTAACAAAAAGAACATAAAAATGTTAAGATTGATAACAACACTTAAAAATCAGTGGTGTTTGGCCACCAACAGCAAACAAAGTGCACTAAAATGTTTGAACCTGAAAATGAATTGACAAAATTTATATACAGTCATGGCCAAAAGTTTTGGCAAGGACATAAATTTTGTGTTTCGCAGAGTTTGCTGCTTAAGCTGCTGTGGTTTTCATTCATTCTAGTTTATTGTGTAGAGTGATCAGATGCATTTGAAATAATTGCTAAAAGCTTCATTGGCCAAAAAATTCACAAAAATGTTACTGTTTTTTTTATTCTGACACAAAATAACCAGCTAACATTAATTGGCTAATCATATCAGCAGCACATGTGAAAGTGTGAATGAGTACTAGTCAGGTAAAATCACTATCATACTAATTAGACTGTAAGAGCAGACTGATTGCTACAAAAGGAGGAAAGAAGTGCTTCCAATCATTGTGTTCTTGTTAGCAACAGTTACCTCCAAAGAAACACGTGCAGCCATCATCACTTTACATCAAAATGGCCTCACATGCAACGAAATTGCTACAAATATTATTGCACCTGAAAGAACCATTTACCGGATCATCAAGAACTTCAAGGAGAGCGCTTCAACTGCAGTGAAGAAGTCTTCAGGACGTCCCAGAATGTCCAGCAAGCGCCAGGACCATCTCCTCCTGAGGAGTCAGCTGAAATCGTGTCTCCAGCAGAGCAGAGCTTGCTCAGGAACGGCAGCAGGTTGGTGTGAGAGCATCTGCATGCACAGTGAGGCCAAGACTTTTAGACAACGGCCTGGTGTGAGGAAAGAAGCCACTTCTCTCCAAGAAAAACGTCAAGGACAGACTGAAATTCTGCAGGAAGTAAAAAGATTGGACAGCAGAAGACTGGTGCAAAGTTATTTTCTCTGAAGAGGCTCCCTTTCGACTGTTTGGGACATCTGGAAAAGCGATTGTTCGGAGAAGAAAAGGTGAACGCTACCATGAGTCCTGTGTTGTGCCAACAGTGAAGCATCCTGAGACCATCCATGCGTGGGGTTGCTTTTCAACCAAGAGACTGGGTCTCTCATAATTCTGCCCAAAAACACTGCCATGAATAAAGAATGGTCTCAAAAACGTCCTGCAAGAGCGACTTCTTTCAAAGATCCATGAGCAGTTTAGTGATCTGTGCATTTTCCAGCATGATGGAGCACCATGTCACAAAGCAAGAGTGATGAAGAAGTGGCTCAAAGATCATTACATTGAAATGCTTATTTTTTATGAAGTTATTTATACAAGGATTTATAGCTCCGGCACAAATGTGGCACAATAAGGTCAAATTAGGTGACAGGAAACCTGCGCAACACCTCTGCCTTCCCACATAAGTTTTCACACACATACAACAATTCTATGCCACTCCTTAATAACCTCCCAAACGGGCTGTATGTGATACTGAGAAGGTGGGTGGGGGTGGTGAATCACACAGCACCTGGCGACCTCTACTCTCACACAATGAGTGAGATACAGGTCAAAACAGCCATCTGAGGCTAGACAGACAGACTGGTTGAACTAGCCTTTACTCCAAAGAAGAGCTTGTGGGTCTCGTTGTCATGTTCCCAATGCTGTGACCTGTCCTGAGGGATCAACCCATACTTACATGAGTTAACTGACTCGTCCTTCGCCCCTCAGAAAACAACACCTTTTCAGTTTCTTGCACAGAATGCAGTGTCTAAGAACATAGACTGGGAAAAGAAGGAAAGTAGTGTAGATGTGCATTATGCATAGAGTGCATTATGTGATTGAATAGCATTTGGACACAAGTTCTTTCTACATATGTATGTGTTTAAATAGAGAGAGAGAGAGTAGCAGGGTGACACAAATGTAAAGAGTTAGAGATGGTTAAATAGAGTGCCACGTATTGAGGCAGGATAGTTAAATAGCATGATATAGAGTAATTGTCTTTCTATTCTTGACCTCCTGACCTTCTTTCATCCAATTCTAATGCATCCTTGCATTGGGCACCACAGCAGTGCCTGGGAACCGACTGGTGTTAATTGATGCCTGTGAGCAGATAGGCTCTGGGTTTGGGTTGTGGGAGCAGTAGGGGTCGTGGACGTGCCGGGAGTGTGATAATGTTCTGGGCGGGTCAGCGACCTTTGTCGTTACCACATAATCCTCTCCTAACTGAAAGACCATATGTAGCCTACAGAACATGGGCATCAATAACAGAGTTAATCATGAGCAATCGTTCACATCCGTCTCATTATGAGCTGTGTTTATTTAGCCCCTGTAAGCTTGTCTGAATGTCTTTAGCAAAGCGTGGCCAGCTAGTGAAAGAAAGGCAAAGTTTCAAGGTCAGGTGATTTGATTTGTACAAATGTGTTCATTTATGTTTATCTTCAGGTTAATCTTAATATTAGTGTGTTTGAAAGTTTCTAAAATATATATGATGTTCTATAATGCTGTGTGTGGTTTGGTTAGTGGAAAGAATAAAAATGGCATCTGACAGAGCAGTGGTAATGTCTAAATAAAAGAAATATATTTGTATTAATAGTTTTTGATGCATGACTCCATCTATACCCAGAAATAACCATTGTAGTGATAAATATATTTTCTTAGTTATCTCTAAAACTCATCTTAGAGGTAGTTGCCTTCGGTTTCTGACAATGCTGTTTGTCAAATCTCGTTACAGAAATATGTAAAACGTCATTATATGACAATATTTGTGTTATAAACCACTTTAAACTTTAAACGACAAAGTACAAGTAAAATATAAAATATAATTTATTGTTTAATCTACTTTTTATTGGATATTATGTCCTAGCAATGAGCAATTTTCGACCCTGTAGTTGTGCTTTTTTTATAGAAAAGAGTGTCGTTGATTATCCAGTGAGTAAAACATAACTGGGAAGAAATTGGAATTCATGTGTTTATCTAATTTAAAATCCACAACTGAGTAGAACTAAATCTGAGGTAGTGACATCGCAGCGCCATCTAGTGGTAAATGTGTTATTTCACACACACACACACACACACACACACACACACATAGGCATAACATATGTTGATTTTTGTTGAATTTAAATTCCCTGGTGTATAAATGTACGAATATATATTTTTAAAGGACGTTAGAGATTCAGCAACACCTACATTATTTTCTTTTTCTTATTTTTTTGGTATCGAAGCGTTCGTTTGCTAATAACAGACAATTAACTTATCTAAATATTAGCAGTAAGACTCGAGTAAGATGTAGATCGGTTAGCAGTCCAGATAGCCAGCTAGTCGGACATTATCAGACACGTCTCAAGTTTCTATGCCTCCCAGGGGCAGTGAACTTGAGAGGGTGGGAATAGGATGGGATGTGCTGCTGCTCCAAACTTTTCTAAAGCTTAAAAACTTCAGCACAGGCTTACAGTACTAGCACATCTGATCCTCCCTACTGATCTGTAGAGATGTCTGAGTTAGGCTCCTTTGACAATCCGGTTAAATTCAAAGATCAAGACTATGACGTCCTGCTGCAGAAGTGCCTCAAATCTGCAGTTCTGTTCTCAGACACGGTGTTTGCAGCGAACCAAAGCTCCCTCGGTATTCCTGTGGATCCTGCTTCACTACTTTGAGAATAGTCTGTTTTGTCATTAGCATAATTTAATTTCAATATATATATATATATATATATATATATATATATATATTAATTTAATTTCAGATGGACTTTTTGTTTCATATAGATAGATAGAAATATATATTGTCATTAGCATAATTTGATTCATAAATAACTTATTGTTTCATAATAACATTCATCAGAAATAGATAGATAGATAGATAGATAGATAGATAGATAGATAGATAGATAGATATGTTACAGGTTTGGATTGTATACCATTAATTTACAGCAAATGTAATTGATAAAAATGTATAATAACATTCATCAGCAGTCACATCCTACATACAATATTTGAAAGAAACTTTATTTATTTAAATTTATAAAAAAAAAGATAAATAAAACCAGAAAATAACTATTCAACAGTCTTTATTTATTTTTTGTTATTTAATTACAGTTGAAGAATATCAGAAAAGGTGGATTCAAGTAAAATTACATTACACATAAAATGAGACTGGATGAAGACAAAAAAAAACATACAAAACATTAATTCATTTCATAATTTATGCACCCACCAACCTTTATGCATTTTTTTCTTCTGCTGAACACAAAAGAAGATATTTTGATAAATATCCAAGTGTGCAGTGAGAATATTTAAAGGGATTGTCCACCCAACTTTATCTACAGAAAAACAAAAAAAAAACCTTTATGCATTTTTTTCTTCTGCTGAACACAAAAGAAGATATTTTGAAGAATGCTGTCAGCTAAACAGTTCTGGTTCTCGTTGACTTCAACTGTATGGACAGAAAATTCAATGGAAGTCGAAGGGAACCAAAGCTGTTTAGATATTCTTCAAAATATCATCTTTTGTGTTCCACAGAAGAAGAAAAAAATCGTACAGGTTTGAAATGGCATGAGGGCGAGTAAATGATTTTTCATTTTAAGGTGGATTATCACTTTAAGATAGACAGACCGACCCTATACCTGTATATTTCTTGTACACATGCATGTGTTTTCCGATGTCCTCATCAGTCCATCACATGTACTTGCAAATTGTTTTTGGCTCACACCCATTTTCCTGCCCCACCTCTCCCCCTCTTCAGGAAATCACAAGTAATGCTGTCTTTGTTGAGGGCACCATGGGCACCACCGATATCTGCCAGGGCCAGCTGGGTGAGTGTATGCCCGTGTTAGCGCATGGTTGTTCATATTTTATGCCAGGATAATGGGATAATGCCTTACTGCACCTCTCAGAAACCAAATCACCCGAAAGCACCCTCAAGGCATGAGCGCTATCAGTGAAATAACTGTCTTTGGCAATGCTCCCACTCTTCCTCTCCTTATCATGCAGATTCCCTTCCCCCCCATCTTCTTCCTCCCAGATCTTCCTCATCATGCTTAATGTACTATCCCCATTCTGCCCCTGTAGCCGCGAGCCACTGCGCTGATCTCAGGGCCTCCTGCAGAGTCCCTGCTGAGAGATGCAACATGGAGCCGCCACAGGCCACTCACATCAAAAACACGACAAATGTACTAGAAACAGGGAGAGATGAAAGCAGAGGGAAGAAAGAGGGAGTGAGAGGTGGGATTGGCATCATCTGTACACCCCTCCCTCTCCTGTCCCCCATTTCCACCCACCTTAAGAATATCAATTATTGTGCACAGCGGGTATTGTTTTATTGTTTTGACTTACCCCTCTTGCTCCCTCTCTACATATGGCGTTGATTTGGTGTTGATGGAAAGTGTTTTTGTTGATGTGCAGTGCTGGCGAGATATTCAACGTTTACACGCTCTGTTGTATTCTATAGTTTGGCATTTCCCAACCTTTTTTTGTCTTTCGTACCCCCAAAGTCCCATGAGAAAGGGACAAGTTCCCCTTTATCAACACCAGACCAGAAATCTGTGCCTTTTCAACTCATATCAACAAGGTATACAATATATCAGGTGAAATTATAATTTACATTAAGTCAATATGATGTAAAAGTCTTTGTTACAGAAATAAGCTTAAATCCGTAAAAAAAAAAAAAAAAAAATAAATAAAGCACTTAACAATCTAAAAAACACCAAAAATACGCAGCATGATAAAAAAACCAAAACCATTACACAAAAGAATATAAAAAACCAAAAAAAAGTTCACTAAGAAAAAAAGCTAATAGTAATTCATGACTATTATCAAATAACTCAAAAACTTAAGATCATACAGTTACTTTAAAAAAATATTGCTTTCATTTTCAGTTTATTCATTTACAGTTTGTATTTACAAAGTAACGTGTAAAAGATATGCACATACGTTAACCTTTGTAAATAAAAAAAAAAAAGCATATTACATTGCAAAATTGATTTTCTTAGAAATTAGGCCAACTCACTCATTAGCCACTTCCCACGTTAACCTTTGTAAATAAAAAAAAAATGGCTAATTACTGTTAAGATGCCATCAACTCCAAAATAGAGATAAACTCTGTGATGCCAATAATCAGAAATGACCTTTAAATTCTGCACCGTCCTCTTAATCTGCACAAAAGCGCTTTAATTTTAATTTAATTGCTGTCTTATACTTGGAAGGCTGCACCCTGGAGAGGTCACATTTGTTTGGAAGCATATGTCAAAAGTGAAACAGAAAACACACACAAAAAACAGGGAACACTGAAACACACACACACAAAAAAAAAAAAAACAAAAAAAAAAAAAAAAAAACACAAACAAACATGTACTTCTTCACACAGAACCCTGCATGCATCTCAAGTTTTTAAACACCAAAGCACATTCTATATGAGAGCCTTAACATGTTTTTGCATTCCACTCTGCTTCTTTTCCATTGTTTTTCTATGTAAACATGCAAACTGACACATTTGATCATTGCGCTTGCATTTTTTACAGAGTCAGAACTTTATGATTGGCCTAATTCAGACTTGTTACGTCAATGTGTCCAAACCTTGTACATGCTCATACCAGCAGTCTTATGTTTGTTCACATAAAGCATCAAAACTGTAATTTACCATAACTTCTCATTCCAGCAAACTGCCAGAATGGATTTACCAATATTTCCCAAAAGGTCCTGTTCACACATGATCTTTAAATGGTAATTAATCGTTAATTTTCTGGAAAGGGCTAACTCCCTTTTTGTATATCCCCAAGGACACAATACCATTTAAGGGGTATCCTTAGATACTTGAGTTGAAATACCAAACAATATCCTTGTCACGGCAACATCTGGCTATCATTTATTGCGAAATCCAACATTTCTGACTTTTTTTTTTTTGAGTTTTCTTGTGTTGGTGAAACACACATGCAAAGAACTTTGGGCCTCTTGCATCAAAGCAGGCAGATGCTTTGCTTAAATCATGAAGGGTGCATTTGCCACTAAGGATTTGGATGACCCCTCTAAATAATATATGAACATCGCAATGCATCACTAGAATAACAAACGCATGTAAATAATCTCATTTGAATGGAAATCTACCCAAATAATGCTTTATTCTTTGCACTTCAAGCAGAAATTTTAATTGTTTGTTTTCAAGTGACTTTCCACATTAACGTATCCAGCCCTTTTTCTTGTGGTCTGAAGATTAATTGGACGTATTCCATTGTAGAGCTCTGTTTGGTGTCATTCCTATGGGAGCTGCCATGTTAAGTATGTTTTTTATGAAGTGTTGTCATGCCGAATCCATTTCTGTTTCCCCCACACGAGGCAAACGAACAGCTGTTACCTGTTACAGAGGAATGTCACTGTGCATGAGACAGACTGTGTGTCTCCTGCTTCTTCAAAGCCTGGATTTCCACTTTGTGTTTAAGGCTGTGGTCTTCTGTCATAAATATTGATGGAATTGATGTGTTGTTTCGCCTGTTATCATTTCCTGCTGCAGGTAACTGCTGGCTGCTGGCAGCACTGTCCTGTCTCACAATGCACCCGCCTCTGTTTGTGAAAGTGGTTCCATCTGGACAAAGCCTGAGTGAATCCTACGCTGGCATCTTTCGTTTTAGGGTAAGGGGGAACAGGAATCCTAGATTAAAAACAAGACACTTATGAATATATGAGGTTATTCTTTAGAAATAATAAAATATGTCATGTTTTTCATCCACAATTGCTGTTTAATCTTAAATTAAACTGAAGTTAGTTAATACAATGTGTATAGAGAAAGCATGAAAGAACCCATACATATATATACGTCCAATATAGTACGTCCAAGGAAATGGTAATTAGAATCAGTCTTGGACCTTACCATCCTTAACAGCTGAGGCTCATTCCAGAAACAGCTCCTGTCATATTCCTTTTGTCCCTATGACATGTACATCTGCATGCCCCTCCCCCTTTAAACACGCACCACCTTGACAGAAATTATAATAATTCAGCTGTCTGTTTTTCATTCACAGAGAAGGAACATTGCGTTTCTGTTTGTTCCCATGTTGTATATTTGTTGCAGACTGCTTATAAAAATCAGCTTTCACCCTCTAGCTACAGTACCATTCGCTCAGTCCACTAATGATCTGATTAAAACCATGCCGGTCAATTAAATCCAAAGTTTGGAATGACCACACCTCTTAAAATTATCTTGGAGTTGCAAACTCTCACGTATCAGTGCTTGCCTACACATATTCCACAATTACTAAGAAAAAAACACAGATAAGACCAGAATAGTCTTTATTTTGTCCACCTCTCAGGAATCCTGTCAGGCAGGAACCACCAGAGAGATACACTTAAAAAAGAAAGATGTGCTTATAGCCTGAAAAAAGAGGCCCACTGTGAGACTCAAGACAACATGAAAGTGAACTGGTTTACTGAAAGAAGTGAAGGTGGGTGGAGTTTGTACATTAATCCCGTCAGTCACAACACAAGTCTATATAGAGTGCAAATTACAGGAGGCTTTAGGCTAAATTAAGTTTTATATGATTTTTTCTATTTTAATAGATACGTTTACTGACAAATTTAACTTCAAATTTAACTTCATGTAGAAAAAAAAAAAAAAAAAAAATGAAATAAAAAAAATATGTGGTATATATGATAAATAAACTACACATTTCACTCGCCTGTTCCTGAAGCAGGAAAGTGATGAATGAACCACTGCGGGTGTAATTATTACTGCAATTCTTTTTGTTTCAAAGAGTTCACCTTGACAAAGCATGCACCAAAACAAGCCACTACAGCTCTCGTGGCTTGTGTGTGTGGTTACAAACTGAGGTTAAACTTGTGTGATAATGGCACAGTTAATTAAACAATCAAAACATATTAGCACTGAAAAGCTCTTATGGAAGGTTGCTCAGCGTTATGTAATTGTTATGCCATCCTCATCATATCATTTCCTTCTGCCTGCCATAGTACTACATTCAGAGGCTAAACAGGTATGTGCAACATGACTTGACCTGATCCAGGAGGGTTAGAGAGGACAGGAAAGAAAGAAGACACATCAAAAACTGAGTGACAGGAGAGAAATTGGTGTTGATTGGTGGACGATTCCTGAAATGTCTATCGTTACTGTAGCCCAAGGACATGGACACAGACACATGGACATACACGTGCTACATGCAGGCCAACAGGTCCATACCTGCCTGTCTAATATCACATAAAGTCTTTCAAATTCACATTTAAGGGGTCATTCATGCAGTTTTTCATTACTTTAATAATATGTATGTAAGTGTTTTACATCAAAACAGTCATCATTTAGATTTCCATGACTATTTTTCACCGTTTTGCTGCTGTGCCTCTATGACTCTTAGCTAAATTAAAGTGCACTACCATTTGAAAGAAATTAATATTTTTATTCAGCAAGCATGCATTAATTTGATCAAAAGGGGACATTTCTAATGTTACAAAAGATTTCTATTTCAAATAAATACTGTCCTTTTGAACATTCTATTCATCAAACAATCCTAAAAAAAATTTATATACCATGGTTCCCACAAAAGTATTAATCAGCACAACTGTTTTTAACAATGATAATAAAAAGAAATGTTTCTTGAGCACCAAATCAGCATATTAAAATGATTTCTGAAGGATCATGTGACACTGAAGACTGGAGTAATTTTTTTAAATATATTGAATTATAAAACCATTAATTTAAATGTTAATATTTTGAGCAAGTAATACAGCTTTGGTGAACATAAGATATATATATATATATTTTTTTATATTTTTTTTTTGGTCTAAGTCATAGAATATCTATTGAAATACAATTGGTGCACATATATATATGTATATATGTATATACACAGTGGTGTGAAAAAGGTGTTGCCCCCCTCCCTGATTTTTTTTTTTTTTTTTTTTTTTTTTTTTGATTGCAAACGCTTGATTGCAGTTGTTGCTGCTAAGGGCGGCCCAACCAGTTATTAGGTTTAGGGGACAAACATTTCTTCACACAAGGCCATGTAGTTTTGGATTTTGTTTACCCTTAATAATAAAAACCTTAATTTAAAAACTGCATGTTGTGTTTTACTTGTGTATTTAAATTTGTTTGATGATCTGAAACATAAGATCTGAAACATTAAAGTGTGACAAACATGCAAAAAATAAGAAAAAAACAATTTCACAAAAACTTTTACACACAAATATATATATGTCTATAGATATATATATATGTATATATATATATATGTGTGTGTGTGTGTGTGTGTGTGTGTGTGTGTGTGTGTGTGTGTGTCAACAATACTAATAATAATAATATTAAAAAAATATTATTTAAAAAAAACACTTACCAAGCCCAATTTTTTTCCCTCAAATTCTTTTTTACATATTTTCATATAATGTACATCAAGTACATTGACCCCTTTCAAACAGAGGTAACATACTGGTCAAAATGTTGCAAAACTGTGACAGATACAGAACTGTAAAACAGTCTACTTTTTTTGGGTGCATCAACACCAAAATATGCTTGGACAGAGCAAATATAACCCTGTTCTCTCTCTCTCTCTCTCTCTCTCTCTCTCTCTCTCTCTTTCTCCGTGTGTGTGTGGTGTAGTTCTGGCAGTATGGTGAGTGGGTGGAGGTGGTAGTGGATGACAGGTTGCCTGTGAGAGAGGGCCGTCTGCTTTTCAGCTACTCTCGCACCACCAACGAGTTCTGGAGCGCCCTGGTGGAGAAAGCTTATGCCAAGTCAGTTCCAGCATATGTGTCCTTGACTGTGTGGGTGTGTGACTGTTCATTAGTGACACCACTCACGTGAAGGCCATTGTTCCTTTTGTGTTATTTAAAGACTGATATTTTTGGAAAAAACATCCAGTTGTGAAAAATTATCAAATGCAATTTACAGATGTAGAATAATTAATGTGGAATCAATAGAAGCCCATTAGTAATATTTGTGTGTGTGTGCCTGTCTGTTCTTAAAGGCTGATTGGCTCTTATGGCAGTCTGAAGGGGGGAATTGTCTCAGAAGGAATGGAGGATTTTACGGGGGGCATTGCCTACTCCCTCCACGTGTCTTCTCGGCCCCCACGCATGCTCTGGAGAGCCATCACAGCTGCCCTGGCCAGGAGCAGTCTGCTCAGCTGCTTCATACAGGTATAGACTCATATTCACACAGGCACAGCGACATACACACACACATCCACTACCTTTTAAATGTTTGGGGTCAGTAAGATTTTCTCTTTTAGTTTTAAAGAAATTAATACTTTAATCCAGCAAGGATGCATCGAGTTAATCAACAGTGACATTAAAGACATTTATAATATGACAAAACATTCCTATTTCACATAAATGTTGTTTTTTGAACTTTCTGTTCATCACTGTTTCCACAAAATATTAAGCAGCACAACTGCTATCAAAATTGAAAATAATAATAACCAGCATATTTGAATGATTTTTAAAGTATCATGAGATACTAAAGACTGGAGTAATGGCTTCTGAAACTTCAGAATTAAATTATGCTTTTAAATGTATTATAACAGAAAACACTTATGTTAAATTGTCATAATATTTCACAATATTAGTGTTTCTACTTTTACTTTCTAATGTGGCCTCAGTGAGCATAAAAGATGCATACAGTACAAGTATACATGACTATATACATATTAAACACGCATACGTTGTGTTTTGAGTGCAGGCTGCAAGTGTGAAGGAGATTGGCAGTGTGACATCAGAGGGTCTTATCAAAGGTCATGCCTATGCCATCACTGATACAGATAAGGTATGAATATAATACACACATATAATACACAAAAACACATAAATCACATTGTTCTTTAATATAGTAAATCATACAAAAATACATTACTTTATATTACAGTGTTCTTTAATATAGTAAATCATACAAAATTACATGCAACTAATCCAAAACCAAACCCTATTCCTGATTCTAACCCTATAGTAAGTACATGTTCTTAAAGGGTTACTCTTCCCCAAAATGAAAATTTTGTCAATAATCTTTTATCCCCATGATCAAAATCTAAACACAAATCACTTACCCCCATATCGTTCCAAACCCGTAAAAGCTTTGTTCGTCTTCAGAGCACAATTTAAGATTTTGGATGAAAACCAGGAGGCTTGTGACTGTCCCATAGACTGCCAAGTAAATAACAGTGTCAAGGTCCAGGAAAGTATAAAAAGCATCGTCAGAATACTCCATCTGCCATCAGTGATTCAACTGTAACATTATGAAGGGACGAGAATACTTTTTGTAGATGAAGAAAACAAATATAGCGACTTTATTCAACAATTCCTCTCCTCTGTGTCTCTCCAAATCAGTGTAGTGCCATTTTGGCAATTCTGAGCAGTACGCAGATGGCGTACACACTTCTGTGTCAGCCGCGCTGCACCGATATGCTGTTTGCTTTCAAACCAAAGCATAAATACACGTAAAAAATTTATCTTTGTGGCGAGGCTGATACAGAAGAGTGTAAGACGCCTGCGTACTGTAAATAAAGTTGTTATTTTTGTTTTCTTCGTGTACAAAAAGTATTCTCGGCACTTCATAATGTTACAGTTGAATCACTGATGGCAGATGGAGTATTCTGACGATGCTTTTTATACTTTTTCTGGACCTTGACACTGTTATTTATTTGGCAGTCTATGGGACAGTCTCAAGCCTCCCGGTTTTCATCCAAAATATCTTAAATTGTGTTCTGAAGACGAACAAAGCTTTTACGGGTTTGGAACAACATGGGAGTAAGTGATTAATGACAAAAAAAAATTATTTTGGGATGGAGTATTCCTTTAATTAATATTACTCAGTACTTACATGTATAATTATACTTAAAAAGGGACACTTTAATATAAAGTCAGAGAGTCATCCAACTAGTGATTTTAACAGCTTTTGGCAAACATCTCTGCGTGTTAGTACCCTTGAGAGCCTAATATACACCACATATGTTCTCACATGCTCTGTTTGTGTGTGTGTAGGTCCAGAAGGCGTCTGAAGAGGTCTTACTGCTGAGGCTGCGTAACCCCTGGGGGTTTGTTGAGTACTGTGGACCCTGGAGTGACAAGTGAGAAAGACCTCAACAGCTACTTTTTCTTACCATCTCCGAGTTGCATCTCAGGGCTGCTAAAGACTGCACATTTGTGTTTGTGTGTGTGCAGGTGTCAAGACTGGGATTTTATAGATAATGCTCAGAAGGCCAGACTTGAGTTGGCCAAAGTTGAAGATGGAGAATTCTGGTAGGTAAATGTCCACTGTACACAATTCTCACACAACTCACACAATCAGAATTTTACCTTGGGACATGCATAGAAAAATTATTATTTGTATATGAAAACATTTAATATCAGAAAACTGTAATAAATAAAGTGGCTTTAGTAGCTCTGCAGCATTCTAAAAATAAAAACAGGCTGCTCATCAGTTGAAGACGCAACTGGTGCTTCAAGTGTTGACAACACCATTGATTTTATCATGGGAGTGATCTCCTCACACACACACACATCTCTATCTCTGTCTCTTGCTATTGTTGAGCACTTGCCAAACAGGAATCAATTAAATGCCAAGAATTATATAACACTGCTAATACTACTACTAATAATAACTGCAACTGCAGTCAGCGCATCCTATAATAGGCCATTTAGTTAAAGGAATAGCTCACCCAAAAATGAAAATTCTGTCATCATTTAGTTTTTCCAAACCTGCATGAATTTTTTCTTCTTCTGTTGAACACAAAAGAATATATTTTGAAAAATGTAACCAAACAGTTACCATTAACCAATGATTTCCATGGCTACTATAAACTGTTTGGTTACCAACATTCTTCAAAATATCTTCTTATGTGCTCAACAGAAGAAAGAAACTCTTTTGGAACAGAAGAAAGGTTTGGAACAGCTTGAGGGTGAGTTAATGGTGACAAGATGTTCATTTTGGGGTGAACTATCCCTTTAAATCTGCCTGTGTCTGGAATTCTTAAGCATTTATGTTTTTTAGGATTGGAATAGAGGACTTTTGCCGGCTGTTTAATACAGTGGAAATGTGCAGTGTGAATCCGGACTCTATGTCGGGGGAGGCGAGTGATGACACGGCCACCCCGTCCTGGACACTGAGCTCACATCAAGGCACCTGGGTCCCAATGTGCTCTGCAGGGGGCAGCCGACGTTACCCCAGTAATTGCATGTTTGTTAATGAATATGTCTGATTTATATAATATAGAAAATATTATACACTCAGACAGTAATAAAGTAGAAGTGTGGTTATTTTTCACTATTATTTATTTGCTCTAAAAATCTTTTTACAATGTAACTACTTCCTCTGCTTCCTTAGCGTGCTTCCTCGTCACTTATTCCTCTTATTCAATCCTGCAGGATCTTTCTGGAAAAATCCTCAGTTCCAAATGATTCTGTCTGAGAAAGACGTGGATGAATATGATTATGGAGAGGATGAGGAAGGGGAGGAAGTAGATGGAGAAGACGATGAAGAAGGTGTTGTGGTGGCTCCTATAAGCAAGACTGAGAAACAGGGAGAGAAAAAGAAGAAGTGCACGGTACTGGTGGAGCTTCTCCAGAAATACCGCAGACAAAAAGATAAAGTCCACTTTCTCTACATCGCATTTCACATCTACAAGGTGAGAGATTAGGATCCCCTGTTACATATTATATAAAACTGAGAGGTGCACTTTCAGCCAGGCCTATAATATGTCTATAGTATCATAGTAATGTATTTTCATACTTTATGATGCAAAGTCATTAAATTAATCATTATTCATGTATAGAGTGATGCAAATGAGTAATGGCTGCGGAAAATTCAGCTTTACCATCATAGGATTAAATTACACTTTAAAATATACTGAAATAGAAAACAGTGTCATATGCTATTTTAAATTGTAATAATACTTCCCAATATTACTGTTTTAACTGTATTTTAAATTATATAAATGCAGCCTTTGTGAGCATAAGAGACGTCTTACAAAGACATTTAAAAAAAGTATATACTGTGTGTGTATGTACAGTATATACAAAAATATACAAAATATCATTTAGGCACATACAAATACTGTTACATGTTGTGTTTTGTGTGAAGGCTAATAAAAATATTTTAATAATAAAATAAAAATTATTTAATTGAAAAATGACAATTAGCTCCATTTTTTTTTTTTTGCAAATTTATAACCTTTCAGCTTTTTTTTTTTTTTTTTTTCTTTTTTTCTCTCTATTGTCTTACCTCTTCATTCTCTTTTTCAGGTTCCCCTTGAGATCAGTTTTTTTTTTTTATTGCAAATTTATTTAGCCCTTTTTTCTCTCTATTGTCTTACCTCTTCATTCTCTTTTTCAGGTTCCCCTTGAGGTGAGCAGCTGAATGAATATCAGCTAGCAGCATTAAAATACAGACTCACGGTCTTAAACACTTATCTAAAACATTTCTTGATACATGACGCTATTAAAATACAAACACACTTTCACATCTTCTCTCCCCTTAGCTGCAGGACAAACCAGGATCTCTTGATCAGCAGTTCTTTTCCAACAACCGTCCAGTTGCTCGCTCTGGAAAGTACCGCAGCATTAGGAGCGTGTGGCGGAAGGTGCACCTAGAGCCCAGCAGTTATGTCATCGTAGCCTCCACCTACAGGCCCAACCAGCAGGGGGAGTATACATGAGGGGAGTTCAAAAACAAGATACATTTATAAAAAACAAAACCAATAACGTGGTCAAAATCATGTTTGTGCCGTGTTTACACCAAAACCGGCAACATACAGGGGTACACAGAATGAAAAACATCTCATTTCTATCTGTTCTGCATTGTGATTTTGACACAGTGCTGTTTACAGTAAGTCCGTCCAGCGGTTAATCATATAAAAGTTTCAAATCTGCTTTATAGGTTCCAGGATTTCCCCTGCACCAACAACTACTCTGTGGTAAGACATATACTGACCGAAATGAGAAAGAAGAACAACCATCTGTATGTGTAAATACAATATTTTTATTTTATATTACTCTCACCATTTATGTGTGTGTGTGTGTGTGTGTGTGTGTGTGTGTGTGTGTGTGTGTGTGTGTGTGTGTGTGTGTGGTGTGTGTGTGTGTGTGTGTGTGTGTGTGTGTGTGTGTGTGTGTGTGTGTGTGTGTGTGTGCTTGTTGTTCCATAGATGGTGATGTCAAAGCCAGTTTTACCAGAGGATCTGTTTAGAGTGCAGAAGTGGTTTGATGAAAAGGCTGGATCAGTAAGCATCTCAGTCCCTTCCAGTCACATTCTAGTCTGGAAAAGATTTGTGGGCATCTGATGAATCGTTGAAAAAAACAAACATTTCCAGATATGTCTTTATGTTTTTCACTTTCCAGGATGACAGAGTGAATGCTGTGCAGTTTATGAATCTGGTGAACTCAGGTCAGGATGAACACATTTAGTACTAACTGTCTGTCACCGCAGGGATTGTTCACAACATTAAGCAAACATACTTGCTGTACCACAAATGGCCACAATGTGGAAGTATTATGTAGCTTCTCTTACAAAGTAGTTAAGTCGGTGAGATGAATTCCAGCAGCATGTTGCTATACATTAAAATAAACTAAAACTAAAAAGTGTAAATAAAAATTACTAGTACTGTATAAATAATGTTTATATAATACATTATTGTTTATAATGAAATTACTTACACATGACAGTAGCATCCATATCAGTAGCGTAAAGCTTTATTGAAAGGGGTCACCATGTCATAATACATGACTCACTAAACGTTTGCTTTTGGTTCACATTTGTTTCTGTTTTAATTGTGTTTTAGTGTTGGAAAAAGACTATGAACTTCCTCTGGAGACCTGCAGACAGCTCATCTTTGGAGAAGATGTATCTTTCTCCCAGTAGCTATATACACACACACACACACACACACACACATCTAGTCATTTAGCAGACTCCTTTTAGCCAAAGCGACTTACAAATGAGGACAATAGAAGCAAGCAAAACCAACAAAAGGGCAATATGTAAGTGCTGTGACAAATCAGTTAGCCTAATGCAGTACACATAGCAAGGTTTTTTTAATAATAAATATAGAAAAACAAGTAGATAGAATAGAAAACAATAGGGAACACTAAAGTTAGAGGGTCTTTTTTTTATAAAAAATAAAAGTCAAAAGAATAGAAAAAGAATAGAGAATGCTAGTGTTAGAGGATCACTTTTTATAATGAATAAATAGAAAAACAAGAAGATAGATAGACTAGAAAAGAATAGAGAATGCTAGCATCACATAAACACTCCCACTCTCACATCAAATAATACCAATAGAAATAAGTTTTTAGTCATTTCTTAAAGATGGCTAAAATCTCAAAATTAATATATATATATATATATGTATCATACTATTTCACATGGAACAAAAAAATGCATGTGTATTTTTCTTCCATTCTTGGTTGATATTCTTAACAGCTGTGTGTAGACTGGTGGCAGAGGCCGTCTGAACAGAGCTCAAGCAGAGAAGCTGCTCACCTCCCTACGCAATCTGCAGGTATCTTAGTTCTCATGCATGAAAAGGTCACTCTCAGCTTTGACACAGTGTTAGAAAGAGCAGTGAGGACGCTGAGCTGTGACAATTATCAGGTCGTCTTGCACAGACCAAAAGACCTTGGAATGTTGTTGCTGTTGTTGTTTATCCTGTTTATTAACTCATTTGCATCAGTGCTCTGTGCCAGTATCGTATCGGAGCTAAATCCCAAACACTGGCTTCCTTTCAAGAAAACATGGAGAAACTACTGCTTGATATTACAATGCATAATTCTTTTCCGCCGCAGTCTGTCTTTTTCCAGTTTGATGAGGATTCATCAGGAACTATGAGTCCGTTTGAACTCAGTTTGGCTCTGAATGCCGCAGGTGATCACATATTTACAAAAACACCACACCCTGTGTTAATATACAAAGAGAAAGTTACAGTCTATACACTCCTCTGAGGCACTCAGGTTTCCTCCCCCACTGCTGTGTCTGTTTCTGCCCTCAGGTGTGGAGTGTGACAATGTTGTGGTACAGATGTTGTGGGAGAGGTTTGGCGCTGGTGAACAATACCTGCCTTTCTGTGGCTTTGTGTCTTGTGTTGCCAGACTGCAGGTGCTCTTTGGTAAGTCCATGACCAGAGAGTTCTTCTGATCCATTTTTTGCAACACTATCCTTATTTAGCAACGCAGAACTAAGCTATTTTGTGTGAATGTTTGAGACTTCTGATTCATTAGCCTCTATATGTACTAGAAGAATAACAAAGTATCAAAACTTCCATTCTTCATCAACAGTTCACAAAACGCATACCGACTAAATTTTATAGTTTTTTAACTTATTCAGCATTAGGACAATTTTTTTTCTGGAATTATTCCTAATTTGAAATGCAGCATACACTACTTCAGAGGTTTGGGGCCATTTTTTGTTTCAAAGTAATGCTTTTTTTCAGCAAGGATGCGTTAGGCTGATCAAAAGTGACAGTAAAGACAGTTAGAAGGTTACAAAAGAATTCTGTTTCAAATAAATGCTGTTCATTTGAACTTTCTATACATCAAAGAAATCTGAAAAAAAAAAATATATATATATATATATATATATATATATATATATATATATTACAGTTTCCACAAAAATATTAAGCAGTACAGTTGTTTTTATCATTGATAATAATAAGATAAAAATACTAATATTAATAAATGTTTCCTGAGTACCAAATCTGCATATTAGAATGATTTCTGAAGGATCGTGTCATACTGATAACTAGAGTAATGATGGCTACCAAAAATTTAGCTTTGCTGTCACAAGTGTAAATGACATTTTTAAATATATTCAAATAGAAAACCGTTCTTTTAAATTGCAGAAATGTTTCACAGTATTACTTTTTTACTCTTTCAAAATAAAATAATTGTGGCCTAAGAGGCTTGTTTTACAAAAAGAATTTAAAAATCTTACCAACCCCAAACTTTTCAAGGGCAGTGGGTGTTCCTTTATAATATATAAATGCAGTGGTCATTTTATTAGCTACACCTTTTTAATATCCAAACAGCCAATCATGCAACAGCAATTCAATGCATAAAAGCATTCACACATTTAAATAATCAGTTGTCATTCAATCCAGAAGTCAGAATGAGGAAGAAATATGATCTAAGTGACTTTGACCATAAAATGATTTTTAGTGCAAGACAGAATGGTTTTCATTTCTCAGAATCTGCTGATCCTCTGCATTTTTGTGCACAACAGTCTGTAGAATCTGCAGAGTATGGTGTAAAAACACACACAAAAAACATCCAGTGAGTGGCATTGCTGTGGACAAAAATGCCTTGTTATTCAGAGAGGTCAGAGGAGAATGACCAGACAGGTTCAAATGTATGGGAAGGTGACAGTAACTGAAATAAGCAGGCATTACAGCAGCGCTGTGCAGAAGAGCCCCTCTAAACACACAGCATGTCAGATGTGCTACGGCTGCAGCAGGCCACGGGTTCCACTCCTATCAGCCAAAAATAGGACACTGTGGCTATAGTGGGCACAAACTCAGCAAAACTTGTCAGTAGAACACTGGAAAAACATTGCCTAGTCTAGGGAGTCCATTTCTTCTGTGACATGCAGATGAAGGGGTCAGAGTTTCTTGTAGACAGTGTGAATCAATGGATCCATCCTGTGGGAGGTCCAGGTCTAGAATCTCTGAGCATCTTGTTGGACCCATGTTATGATCAATTAAGCCTTTGTGAGGAAAAGTACACACAGAATATAAAGCTTAAAGGATTAGTTCACTCAAAAATGAAAATTTGCTGAAAATGTACGCACCCTCAGGCCATCCAAGATGTACATGAGTTTGTTTCTTTATAGAAACAGATTTGGAGAAATTAAGCATTACATAACTTTCTCACCAATGGATCCTTTGCAGTTAATGGGTGCCGTCATAATGAGAGTTCAAACAGCTAATAAAAGCATCACAATAATTCACAAGTAATCCACACGATTCCAGTCCATCGATGAATGTCTTATAAAGTGAATAGCTTGAAGTGTTTGTAATAAATAAATCAATTATTAAGACATTTTTAACTTCAAACCATTGCTTCCTGCTAAAATATGAGACCACTATCCATAATATTGTTTCCTTCAGTTAAAAAAAAATATATAATCTGAATCAGGAGAGAAATATGCACAGATCAAGCACAATTTATTAGTGAAAACAAATCGAAATAGTTTTAAACAAATATATCGGAAGAGTTTGATGTGAGAGAACAACAGGAGCGTGGGTATTTTCACTGGAGAAAGTGTTACTGTGGATTTTGGCCATAACTATAGTGATCAAATAAATTAAAAATTCCCTAATTACTAAACATTAACTTAAAAACACACAGCTTTTTACTTCACATTAATTGACCAACTAGAGTCATGTAGCTTATTGTGATGCTTTTATCAGCTGTTTGGACTCTCATTCTGACGGCACCCATTCACTGCAGAGGAACTGTTGATGTAATGCTAAATTTCTCCAAATTTGTTCCGATTAGGAAACAAACTCATCTACATCTTGAATGACCTGATTAAATTTTCAGTAAATTTTCATTTTTGTGTGAACTATTCCTTTAAGCCCTGAAATGCCGCTCTTTATATCACACACACACACTGCAAAATGATAAATGAACCAGATACATCTCTTTGTATGAATTCAAAAGTGGTTGGAGAGAAAATCATCTGTTAATGCAAAAACGCTACTCATGCTATCAATTATGATTTGTGTTACTTATTATCAGAAAGGTGTACCTTTTAAAGTGTCATCTGATTATAGGTAGCCAGTTATTTATTATTTTTTGTTAGATTGTATTTGTTATGCCCATTTACATATGGTTATCACGACCTGCTTCTAGTGTGAAAGTAAATATAATTGCGTATCACTGCATCTCATCATGCTGTTTACTGGCATGCCTAAAAGCTGCCGAGATGTTCATGACGTCATTAGCATAGATGTGAGAGTCTGTAAACATGTTAACTGGAAGAATTCAGCTTGCCAATTGTTTCTCCTCAGATCTTTTTGAGTCGGAGACCAATCCAGAGGTGAAGGACAAGGGCATCAATGCTGTAAGATCTTGTTTGTCAAAATCAGCTCATTTATTTCAGTCTCTCCCACAGCCATCTCTGATTTCCCTTTGACTGATGTTAAAATGAATAACACTTTTTAAAATCATCACTGTATGTCCAGCTATACTCAAGATAAATTTGATATAAGTTTCTTCCAGATTAAAGTTAAAGGCAATTACAAGTACAGGAAACAAGAAGTGTCATTTTAAATGTATATTATTAATATTAAATTAAATTAGAAATAATTAGCTAAATAAATAAATAAAAATGAAAAAGCCACAAAAACTCCTATTTCAATTTCTTCAGTACCTAGAAAAGGTTTTAATAGTGACATTTAAAGAGATATTTTGAACAAAAATGAAAATTCTGCCATTTACTCACCCTCATGTAATTTTCGAAGCTGTATAACTTTATTTCATCTTTAGAACGCAAAAGATGATATTTTGAGAAATGTTTTGAATATGAAAGTAAGTGGACACCAAAATATCTTTTATGTTCCACTGAAGAAAGAAAGTCGCACATATTTGGATTAACATAAGTGTGAATAAATGATGATAGAATGAAGATTTTTAGGAGAACTATCAGTTTATGGTTACGTAAATATCTATACCATGTATGTATAATATAAGGGTATATTCATTAATAATGTGCACAGCACGTTCCCTGAATCATTTCTCTGGTCTTTGTGCAGTGGCTGCTCAAGCTGTTGGCTGTGTGAGCCTGTCCAGACCCGACACCTCAGCGGGACAGACCTGCTAGGCCAAGACCACTCTGACGTCATCCACCTGAGCCTACATCTCCCCCTTCTTCTATCTCATTTGTGATCTGCGGACCTTTGCCCTGCAGTTGCATCCACCCACTCACCGCTCCATCAGTTGGGGTCTATGACCATATAGGTCATTACCGCCTGGATACAAAACAGGCTTTCGCATTTCATCCCCCTCGCCCCACCCTAACATAATGTGTGTGTGTATTTGCATTCATAATAAGCAAAACATTTGAGATATTTTAACAAGAATATTTTACTTGTAAATGAACATTCTGTCATCATTTACTCACTCTCATGTCATTCCAAACCCATATGACTTACTTTCTTGTGGAACACAAAAGAAGATATTTAGCAGGATGCCAAAGCTGCTGTTTTAATGAAAGTGAATGGAGACCAGGGACAGTCGTGATCACCATTCACTTTCATTATAAGGAAAAGAGAAGCTTGGACATTCTTCTAAATATCTTCTTTAATGTGATTTGGATTTGAAAGGAAGGTAAATGATGAAAAGAACAATGTGTTTAAATCTATATTTTAAAAGAATTACAGCACATTTACTCATTTCATTTGCAAAGCTGTCAATTTAATGTTAATTTAGGGTGATTTAGTGCCAGCAAATTTGATATGTGATTCATCAAAATATCATGTAATTTTGAGTTGTTAATTGCTTTAATTATTTTTCATGCATCATAGATTCTGAACAGTCATATATGCTTTCATATGCTTTTAGAAGTCGAGCAAGACTGTTAATGCATTTAAACCAGGGGATCGTTATTATGCTCATGCTTGTAACAAGGAGCCTAATTGCATTTTTTATTATTATTTTTTTTTATTCATACAGCATGAGTTGTACTTCCTCCTCTAGCTTTTTCCCCTCTTAGGAACATTTATGTATCTCTGCTCTGTCTTTAAAAGTTGAGAACGTTTTTTGCTTCCAAATATAAAAGTACAAGTCATAATCTTTCATCACGGGGCATTTCTATATTAATTTTTTTCTGTGCGTATACCTACACCTCCACACACACACACACACACACACACACACACACACACACACACACACACACACACACACACACACATTGTTCAGGGAGCAAGATAGTAGCTGTGGGTATTAAAAGCGATGTCTCAGCAGCCCTGCACGCACCGGCTCTATTCTTATCGCTCTGACGCCACGCACAGCGTCATCACGCCATCGCTCCCTCCTCCGCTACGCTCTCCCTGCATCCCTCCATCCAGCTCTCTCTAGTAACTGTCTCATTCTCACAATCTGCTTCCTCCTCCTCGCGTACCTTGCGCTCGCTCACTCACACATGCATGTATGCTTGCTCACACACACACTCACACGCCTGTACGCTCTTGTCCTCTCTCCCGCTGTTCCTATTAATAGAAACCTTTGCTCACACAATGCTTCCTCCCTGCCGTAAGGTGACCGAACAGAGGTTGCCCCCAGCAACAGTCCAAGCGCCTCTGGAAACGACTAGAAAAAGCAGGCACGCACGTCCGTCATTGCTCTCTCAATTACTTCCTCTTCCATAATTTTCCCAGTTACATCTTGTACTTTTTATACCATAATCCCTTAATGTATTTGCTTCTCTAAAAGCTACTCTTGACTCAGTTATCCCTGTCTGCCTGTCTTGCTCTCTGTCTGTGAAGTGAGCCAATTAAAATTGTCCGAAAATACCAGGATCCATTAGCATTTCCATTCATCTCAGCTGGCACAAGATTCCCAAAATGTATGCAATTTGAAATCTGCCGTCTCAAATCTTAAAATCAATTTGAAATCTGCCATCTTTGCTCACGGGTGCTCAGTTCGGCTACTTGTTTTTTGGACCAATCACTTGAGCCCCAAAATGCCTTGTGTCTAATCACTCTTGACTCGATTAGCTGATGGCAACAAAAGAACGCAAACAATCCCAAATCCTTGGGAGTCGGCACGAAAATCAGCAGAGAACAATATGTCCATATTACGCTTATAAAAGCTTTCCAGAAAAAAACAGGCACAGGTAAACATTGCCTATAATGAAATAATGGAAATATACAGAGTATTCACATAATTTTCAATGGCCATCAATGAAGAAAAATGCTTTTTGGGCCCAGATAGTATGGAACTATTTCACATTTCCACGGTTCTCAGAAGCTAAAGTATATAGTGGTGAATGGAAATTACAACAAATCTCATCTCATGAGTCATCAATAGAAAAATTTCTACACTTTGCCAAACAGGAAAAAAATATTAGAAGATCCGTTACGTTGGTCAGAAGATAGTAAAATTAGCTGTCACTTCCTCAGCCGTTGTACTAAAAAGCAGCATTAACCATTTTTCTGTAATTTGCCAATAATTTATAGTGTTATAAATGTACATTAATTTAAAAAAAAATGAAAATATAAAAATTGCTAGATTTACAATGCTAATAACTCTGGAAATACATCATCACAGTTTGCAAAAAGGGTCCATGGTTATGTGGCATCTACTAACACACATTCTTGCATTTAAATAATATATATCTAGTCCACCAATATAAAACTTCAAATTTACAATTACACCTGGGACACTAGGAATTAAATAAAACCCATGAAAGTTCACTTATCTTTGAAGTAAGAATACTGAAAATCCACAAAATACGTACCTTGCCACCAAATACATACCATTCTAAAGCACTTTTGTTTTATCAGTGATTTGGCTTAAAATAGAAATATTAAATATCCAAAAAATAGAAGGTTAGTGTTTTCCTGTGGATAGAATGAAAGTGTCAGCCAAAAACACAGCAGACCAAGGTTATTCACACAGACACAGTAGCTTCCTTACACATTTTGCACTTGGCTTACAAATAGCCAAGAAATATTAATTTGCTTGTTTTTGTTATTGTTATTTAGTTGGGAATTCATTTATTGTGATCAATTATTATTAATAATATAATAATAACAATATTAATATTATTTAGAGTAATTATTAAAAATAAAAATGAGCTTCTCCCTTTCAATGAGTGACTGATGTTTTGAACCTTTTACTGCTGCCATTTTTCTATTAAAAAGTTTGCCCAACTGAATGTGTACAAGCCAAGATGACAGAAATATCAAAAACGTGTGGAGTTTCTTTTCTGAGAAACGCGGACTAAAATAACTGAAGAGTTAGAATCGGGTCTCTGGCAGATAGAACATTTATTTTGAATCTAATTACTAAGGAGGAAATAGGCACAGCAGCTTGCTGAACATGTGTTTGTGTGACATAGACTGATTCAGAATTGCAGGGTTGAATGAATAAATTCCTCCAACCTTTTCTCCACCTCCCTCCATCTGTGTTCATGTTATCATTATTTTCTCCATCACCCCTTGCTACATTCCCCCATTGATCCCATTGGTGCGCCGCAGTGACATATTTGCCTCTTTCATTTCTTGCCGACACTTGGTCATTTGGTACAGTTCTATGGTACAGTTCTATGGGGGTGGCTACAGGAATAGCTCCAGAGTTGTAGTGCAGCATGTGTGGGAGCATTTTCCAGAGTGGAAGCTCCTTAAGGAAGGTGCCTTTTTTAAGCAGACTGCTAAGACGCATTTTTAGAACTGGCTGGAGAACACACTACTGAAATTGATGTCACAGGATGTATTTATAGATATTTACATGAAGTATTTCATGCATTTACAGGGCAATTGTGTCATATTTTGAGCCAAAGAGCGGCTGTCTCTGAGTGTCGCCATCCTGAGAATGTGCATCAGTCGGACGGTCGTTTTCACGCAAAACAGTTGTACTATAAATGAAGAGAGCATTTGGGAGTCAGTGCTTACGAACAACATCAATATGGGTAAAATGTCAACTCTTTGGGTGTGAGTGCATCACACATTGACTAATGCGTCACTCAAACTGCATTTGACTGTTTGCCCCCACACTGACTACTTAGTTAAATGTGTTCACTTTTACATAAACCCATTAAGGGCTGACGCATTAATGAAACTGGTGAAATTGTTTAAAAAAAAAAAATCTATACTGATAAATTGCCAAGAGGTGGCATGTTGGGCAGGAGGAAAAGAGTAAAATGGTTATAAAATATAAGAATATAGGCTGCTAATCATAAGGAAGATTTCTCCTCACAGCCCTGTTATAATTGCTAACTTACATCTTCTGTATTTATTGAATAACAACTACCATAATTGCTTATATTTGCACTGTTAAAAGTGTGTTAATGCTATATAATTTTAGACTGAAGTGTCTTTAGTCCGGTATAATGACACAAGTGCGGTGTTGTCTGAATTGCTCAGCTATTTAGTCTATGTGCATATCCCCAGTGGAACTTCATCTAGAAATCCTGCCTGTTCATGTTAGGATTGCTGTTGTCGTTGTCCTAGAGTACAGTATATTTCACATTGACAGGTTTGAATGCTTTATTTGAAACAGGCGATCAAAGAAGCTTCAAATCTCAGAGGCTCAAATCTCAATAACCAAAATGCCATAGGCTTATCATTAGTAAATATCTCCGAGGCTTTTGTCTTAGTACTAAAGAAATTAAAACCTTTATGTTACCCTATGCAGCTATTTCTAACTGAACAAATGCTTCAAATTTCACCTTAGACTTAGTAAGAATTTGTGATTTAAACAGCTGTCATCTCCCAAATTTATAATTTTGGGATTTTGGGAAAAATATGGGATTATGCGATCTCTCTCCATGTGTGCTGAAATCAGTCTGGGACGTTTACTACAGCTAACAGTATACTGGTTTATATTTAGATCCAAGACACTTCACTTAAAGAGATAGTCCAGGCAAAAATTAAAAGCCTGTTATTATTTATTCCAAAACTGTGTTTCTTCTGTGTAATGCTAAGAATATATTTGAAAGAACATTGGGAAACCAACTAATGCTATGTCCCCTTCACCTTAAAATCTCTTGTTTTATGTTACACAGTAGAAGGAAAATCATACAGATTAAATAAATAAATATGCATACACACAGACATTGTTTGTCAGCCTAGTCCATCGCAATGTGTATGCTCCTTTTTTTTTTGGTAGTACACTGGCTGCATTTAGTTGCAGATTGATTAACAGTTAATTTAATATATTTAGTTACTTATCCATGATTCATTTCATGATTTCAGTAGTTATGTTTGTCTTCTAGAACTGTATGTTCTTCTATGAAATTATATTTATTTAATTTAGATTTGAATGATGATTATTTTATAATAATAATAATGAATATATTCATAATATTAATAAAAACAGAGATAACAATAAAAATAACGTATTCTTCTAAATCATCCTGTGATTCCCCATTGGAAGTTTGTGTGGGGTTAACCTGTTAACGTTCTACTGTACCAATCTTGGTACACTCTGTGTTTTTGAGGGTTAACATTGTGACATACAACAACTCAAAAAAAAAAAAAAGATAAACGTCACTTATCTTTGGAAAGCTGAGATTCTTGTAGTTCAAATGATGCAAACCATTATACAATCAACACAGCAGGTGCAATCAGTGTCTTTGTCAGGCCGCCAACAAGGCTTCATGCTGTGATCACATTCTAATCACCAGCCCACAACACAATGTTATATTCATCTTCCTTCATGTTGTTACGAAAAAAAAAATGTAGCTGGAATGTTTTTTTTTTTTTTTTTTTTTTTTTTCAGTGTGTTCAAAGTTCTGTTACTCAATACCAGTAAGACTTACAGTGGCACTCTAAGGTGACACTCTGAGGTTTGTTCCTAAGCAGAACAAACCTTAGAGTGAAACCTTTTAAAAGAGACCAAAACTGTGCATATACTTCAAATGGCACAAGAACAGCATGCAATTTACTTTGGGTATTCCTTTTTTTGTGTATGCTAATGTTTTAATGACCACTACTGTGTGTTTTAGGCAATTTTACAGGAATGCTAAGGGTTTAAGAACCACTGCTGTAGTCTTAGACAGCTGTTACTGTGTTACAAAATTCACCTGCATGATGCCAAATTCACCTGAATTGGCGAAATTCAGCTTTCAGACACGTTATGAAGTGGAGATCATGTTCAATCTGCTACAAATGAAAACGGGGCTGTGAGGGACAAATGTTCAGTCCGTTTAATATATTGGTGTAACCCACAGTCCATTTTTATTTGTCAAATTAAATATGAACTATCCCTTTAAGTCTATTTTTCTCCCACGGTGCTGTTTTTAGTTTAAAATAAACTAATATTTATTTTTCCTTTTCGATTACAGTATGTTAAAGCATATAGCCTTAAATGATATCCAGTATTACATGAGTTAAAAGAAACACTTTTTTGTAACCATTTTATTTGGCGTCCCAAAGCAACCTTACACTCTTACCTCAATCGCAATAAATGCCAATCTCGCGAGTGTTTCAGAAAGCAAGGTTCATCTAGACTCGACCGTGGGTGAGCGGTGGGGGGGTGGAGGTGATGACGGAGAAAAAGAGTGGCACACGGGGGGTAGGGGGAGTCAGAAAGGGACAGTTTGTCTTCCACCTGACGTGTGCAGTGAGCACAGACAGCACTCCTGGACCCCCCCATCTCCATCATTCCCTCCCACCTGCTCTTTCAATCTTTCTTCCCTCACAACCTCCCCCATAAAAACAGGGCAACTGTTGCATAAGCATTGAAGGAGTGGGGGAGATGGATGCGAAGAGCAGGAGAGAGAATGTGGGGGTTGAGAGAAAGAATTGCTGGAGACTGATGGAAATGCAGAGAGGAGGTAGAGAAAGAGTGCAATCTCTCTCTCTCTCTCTCTCTCTGATCCAGCGTTGTGCCTCTCTGTCTGGCATGAGGCCTGCAGAAAGTAGGCTACGTTTGACGCGCTTGAGGTTTACGCTGTCTGAGTCACACTACGCTGCTGAATACTAAACTCACTGATTGCATTTCAGTAATGCTTTAGCCTGCCGGATTGCACAGTCTTACATGGAACAGAATGGCAATTCATGTTTTTCTACACATTGGAGTGCCAGTGATAGCTGGATTAAGACAGACAGTTGGTGATGGTGAATTTAAATTACGGTGTGATGTTCTCAGCAGATTTGACTTTAAAAAGTCTGTCATGTTCAAGCACTTTTCAGTGTTTATTTTCTAAAAACACATTCCTGCGGTCTGATTTTGATCGCAATGCGGAAAACAAGTTTAAAAATGTTCCATCGTGCCCCCGGTTATCAAAGACAACACGCAGTTTCCTTTTCCTTTACGGTTTCCTCGACTTCTCAGAGACATTATCCTGACAGGAAGTCGTGAATGTAATGGAGAAGTGTAGTTGGTCAAATAACTCCCCGTCACTGGTCTGCGGTTTAATATTGGGCAATGTAGTCATTGAAAATACTTGACTATGTAGGTCAGGGTCACCCAGACTGTTACCTTTGGGATGTTTATGAAGAACCATACACTGAAATAGAACCATTTTAGGTTCCCCGAAGTACCTTTCAGGGAACAGTTCTTAAAATAACTTTTTTTTTTTTTTTTTTTTTTTTTTTAGTGAGAAGAGCATTTTCCTAATCTAAACAAACATTTTCCACTAACGAACCTTCTGTGAAAGGTTCTTCATCGAACCACAGATGCCAGTAAATAAGATTAAAGAGAGTATTTCAAATATTAGATCCTGACTTTGTTCTACAGTTTTACAAAACAGTCTTACATTTGAGCTTTCAGCCACATGAGATTTGTTATAGCAGCAAGTTGAAATCCAGATTCTCTAAACAAGTTAACAGGAAAAAGAATGCAGATGCAGGGGAGCCAATCACAAGGCTCTGTTTCCAACAAAAATGTAAATTCCACAGCTTTTCTCTCACATTCTTTCAGCGCAGACAGACGTACACGCGTGGCGAACCCGGACGATGAGAGCGCAGGGGAGGCAGAGCAATGACCTCATGCTGTCTGCCCCTCCAGATGTTTCCAGACACGACTGAGAGTTTCCCCATTTATGAGACAAAAGAAAAAGGGAGAGTGGAAAAGACTAGTTTCTTGATGAACAAAGCTGATATAAATTACAGATATCCAAACGAATCAAACCTAAAATCATACTACAAGGAAGGCAGGAATGTTGAATGTTTAATGTATGTTGAAGCTTGCTAGCAGTTACTATAGTTTTAAGGTTGTTTAAACTGGCCAAGCTGGTGTTTACATGGTTTAGAGCATCTGAAAGTGACCAAAACCCCTCTAAAATAGTGGCTCTTAACATGGGGGTCAGGACCCACTAGGCGGCCTCAGCAAACTTTGAAAAGGGTCACAGGATGACTTAAAATCATTTACAATAATTACTTTTTAAGGTTTTTATTCATGGTTCATATTTCTAATTCATAGTTCAGCGAACTGATTTAAAATCATCATCATCATCATTATCATCATCATTATTATTATTAATGTTAAGAGAATACTTTGTCTGCTGTTTTCATTGTCTTTAACATCAACCTGCCAAGGGAGCACGGGTGAAAAGTAACTAGTTTGGCTAAATCTGACACATTTGTTTTGTATTATTAATGTGTATAATTGTTCCTCATTAAAAGGATACTCCACCCCAAAATGAACATTTTGTCATTAATCACTTACCCCCATGTCGTTCCAAACCCATAAAAGCTCTGTTCATCTTCGGAACACAATTTAAGATATTTGGATGAAAACCGGGAGGCTTGAGACTGTCCCATAGACTGCCAAGTAAATAACAGTGTCAAGGTCCAGTATCCCTTTAATTAAATAAAACTAAGACAAAATAAAAATCACACCCTCAACCATTTGTTTGGGGTTTTAATGAACCAGGATTACCAAAGCCAAGAAAAACCTAGATAGATCAGGTAGGCTAATTCTAGATGGCACAAATAAAACACCAAATGCATTTTTATAAAGAATATACATTTTTCTAGTTATGCCAAGTTCTAAAATATTTTGAGTAGAAACTGAGTAAAAATATTTTTCAAAATCCTTACCCAGTAAATTTCAAATATTTGGAAAAGTCATGTAAATTCATTGGTTTAAACAAGAAAGACTGAGAACCGCTGCTCAAAGAACCAGCTCTCAAACCACCTAGGACCACATAAAACCTTTTTTTGCGTTTTTTTCAGCATTGCATTCACGTTATGCTTTATAAGGCAAGTATTGTTTTTTAGGCAACTAAAATGTTCGCCTCATAGACAAACTCTGTGTAAACACACCCGCATGTTAATGGAAGTTATAGCAGCAGCCAGTCACTTTCAGTTCAACTCTTTGCAACTCGGTGCATCGGTGTGCAAACATGCCAGTCCAAAGAGTAAAAAAAAAACTACGAAGTTCATGCAGTGAAGGTCCAGGGCAATAAAAGAGAAGCAATACAAGCCAAATTCACATCGATTGTGCAGTTTTCTTTGAGAACGTGCAGAGTTTTATGAGGCTGCTAATTTTGATTTGTGGTGATGGGAAGTTAGTGAAAGAGGTTATGCAATGGCAAGAGGCTGCCAAGAGGGGTGTCTACAACACAGAGCTATTGTGGGACGGGCCTAGCTGTTGCCTGGTTACAAATATTTTGGGCAGGGAACCAGGCAAACATGTCCCGCCTCTCCAGGAAACAAGACACTCTCGTGATTGCAGGGGTTCAAGCTGTACAAAGACCAGAGAGACGAAAACAGAGAGTCGGGTAAACAAAACATACAGCACTCCCCTGCATTATGGAACTTTTTTGGGAGCAGGACAGCAAGGGTTAATTAAAAAAAAAACCAAAGCAAACAATATGGCTCTGAAGTAATGCCAAAACAGGAAAACTGAGCTTTATTTTTGCATAAAGCCAAATGAACGCATGAGAACAATCAAAAGCGAGGAGCGAAGCTGGGCAGTTTGAAAAAAATGCAAATGAACATATTTTCCTATTCATTGTTCTGCCAACACCACATAAATTGCAGCAACAGCAGTCTTCTCAGAAACAACAATATATGCAATGATCATTACAGTAAACGCTCCTGGCAAGTTAGTTAATGATTACTTGACATATCAGTATGCCAAATGTCCTGCCTATATGCTTACTTAACTAACAAAACATTTTAAAAGAATGCATTTAATTTCTACATGTATAACAGCTAATATGTTGAAATAAATTAGCATAGGAGCACATACTATTTAAAATGTAAAAGTAAAACAAATAACAATAGCTATATATATATATATATATATATATATATATATATACACACACACACACACACACACACACACACACAATTATATATATATAATAACAAATTAAAACATATAGGGCTAAAGTATTTTTTTCTCAGCAAAGCAATTTGCACATTAATATATAAAAAACCTAAACCTTAGGCTGCCTCATAACTTTGACCTGTATGCTGTCCTGCTTAAGCTGTTCCTGAAAAGGCCATTATTTCAGATTTTTTTACATTTCCATTTCTGTATCATCATAATCTTACTAGAGCTTTAATGACTTGCAGTGTCGAACAATTCACACTTCAAGTTTGCGAGTAATTTTTTGTACTTCATAGCACATGTACTTTCTCACCACAGCTTCTGTCTTTAGACAACTAGACTGTCAATGGAATAACCATTTTTATTAATATTCGGTTTTTCAGCTTACATACAGCACTGCATCTCTTAAATCAGTAATTTAATCATAATCTCCAACAACATGATGATCTAAAACCGGTGAGTTAAATAAGTTAGACACAAAATGAGCAGTGCTGTAGTTCCCACCAGGATTGAAAACCACGGTCCTTAATTTTATCGTAGCATACAACATTACAGTAAGGTTATAGGGGAGAGCAAAAAACCTACTCTAAACATTATACACAATATACAACAGTTAAATGTCAATCTCTTTAGTTGACATTAATGATAATGAGCTGTATATGATCATTATTTTGATAACATTTGCATAGTTGGCACACTAGTATTACATGACACTTGCTGTTTTTTAATGCCATGGTGCCACATTTTTTAAAAAGCTATTAATGGGTGCCAAATTTATAAAAAGATGTGGAGAACATGGTGTTCTGTTCCATACCATAACCTGCGAGTTTTAATTGCACCAACAGTAGGGAAATTCTAGTATTATGAATTTCATATTATTATGGACTCGTTATACAGGGTCAAAGGGCATGATTAATTGATTTCTTCTTTAATTTCCTAATTAATTGCAATAAACTGTCATCACAAATTTTATGTTGATTGTAGATACCTAGATGCAAGATGGAATTAGTTATCCTGTAAATATTTTTGAAGCAGTTTACTTGTGCAAAAAATAATAGGAACCTAACAACATATAGAAGTCCTTGAAAATCAAAGACTGTATAAAGATCAAAGACTGTATAAAGATCAGTGTACTGAATTTCACTTTACCGCAAAATATCTTTATATAATTTGTATAATCTGATGAACTACATTGCACAAATGTATTGTTGCACAGGGGCGTCGGACTGGGGGTAAAACCAGTACTGATTACCAGGGCCCCAAAGGAAGAGAGGGCCCTTGAAAAGTCTGGACTGCCTATGCATAGGGCCCAGGATCTTGTGCAATGCCCCTGTTGTTGCAACATGTAGTACATACTAGCTTGCATTAAATAACAAAAAAAATCAAAATATATATTAAAAAATGCACCACTGTTCGCTCATACAGCCAATGTTTTGTGCACTGAATTATTCATTATACCTGAACTTCCTGCTATGTAAGAAAAAAAGTTTAAATTATTTAAAAAATTCAAGTCAGTACACTTAGTTCACAGTACGAAAATAAAACTAATTCTTTATCCTCACAGTTTTAGAAGCCTTAAACTTGGTTTGATATGAGTGGGTTGTTTTCTACAACATGAACATCTTTAAAACAAAGACGCCTGAATTCACGACCACATGGTAAAGTTAAATTGTTACTTCAACTATTTGCAAAACAAAAATTACTAAACAGAAACAGTCAGATTAGTTTGCATAAGCTGTGTAAAAGTTAAAGAAAGAAGTACGACTTTCGATTTCGATTTCTAGCAGCCTGTCGTTGCTTACAAGACTCCAAGAGCCCACAACAGACTAAATATCCGAAAGATTATACACATTTCGAGCAGTCTGTCTCTTTAATTGAGCATTTAAACGTGATTTTGATACAGTGCACAGCTATAATGTACTTTTTAGCAACATAACAGCTATATTTGTTTGCAACGTCGCACAGTCATGTAACGTTATACGGGTCGCTTAGCACTCTGGCTACACGGCTAATGGGACTTACTGCAAAAATAAATGGCAACTAAAGTAACGTTAAGTCTTTGTGTGGTCTAAATACTGAAAAGCAAAGCACTCGCCTCTAAAGACCTCGTCAAAAGAATGTAAACATGCGCTCGCACACATGAAAGAGCACTTTCCCTCGTCTGCGAAACCTCACAGACTACATTAAACCACTGTGCCGCCCCTTTAAGTGTTACCACGGAAACCGGTTGCTACGCAGCAAAAACAAAAAAGTACCAATCGTCGTGAAGTTCTTGCGTCAGACGTGCGGGAACGACGTTTCCACGGCGACGAGACGTTGTATACACACGGAGGGCTGGTTGTAAACGTCGCGGGATTGTTTGCATTAGGAATCCGTCTAGTCTGTTTTGCATTAAACCACAAGATGTGAGACGGTTAAAAGACGTTTGTTTGTTATCGTATTGTTTCCCTTCGTCTGTACATTTATAGACTAGAGTGGAAATGTTATGGTGCAGATCAGCGGAACTTAAAGAGACATTTCACCCAAAATAAAAAAAGTCATAATTTACTTACACTAATGTTGTTCCAAACATGCACGCATTTCTTTCTCTCGTTAAACAAAAAGACAGAGTTGTTGGTGACTGACAGCTTCAGTCAGCGTTCACTTTCACTGTGTTAAAAGTGAATTGCGAGTGTCATTCTGTCTAACATTACCTTTTGAGGTCTGTGAAAGAAAAAAAGTGATATAGGGTTGCTGAGTAGCCTCAATTTTTTTATTAGCTAAATTACATCATAAACATATGAAACGTGCATTAACCAGACTGACTAATGCCCCTCAAACACCTGCTGCCACGCTGTTTTAAAGCGAAATATAGGTATTTTCCGCTATCTAGCTTATCTTTAAGCATCCACATATAATTTCTCTGACGTCAATTTTTAATGTTCTGGCGGGTAACGTACTGGTAAAATGTTTGCAGCACACAGAAGTACTCCGCATTAGTCATTCGTGTTCAGTCGTTGATGTCTGCCACCGGACACGGCGTTCTCCGCCGGTGACGTTCAACTGCTGCTGACTAATTGTTGTTATCCCCACCGTTCCCCACCGTCGAGGTGTACCAACACCGCCGTATGTTTTATATCTCCACACTTTACTTCCCGAGTTGATTTGAGTTTTACCTTAATAACGAGCAGCCACACTCATTTCCTTGCACGCAGAAATGAATCACGTTTGTTCCTACTTGAGGTGAATGTGACAGTAGCCTATGTGACACTCACTAAGACTTCCGTCACTGCAGCCCACCGCCCGACCTGGAACTTGTAGGCTACATACAGAAGCTTCTTGTAAATGGCGAGGGTATCAGCCTTAATAATGAGCGCTTTGTTTTGCTGAACAATAACACGAGAGCGAAGCTGACACATTCCGTTGATCGCCGTATACATGTATTTCAATCATTTTAAGCATTTGGTTTAGTGTTCATAATGTAAGTGATTGTCTTAAAACTGGCATTTAATAAACAGCCTACCTTTCTTTGAATATAGCAACGCTGAACCGATTTTGACGTATGTGGTAAGCAGATTTATATAATACACAAATAATAATAACAAAGAATTAGATGCATAGTTCCCAAACTTACCCACGATAGACAACGGTAATGTAAATCTCTGCTCCGACCGGTTCTCAAGACAGCATTCGAAGGAAGCTCCAGTGTATCGGGGATTCCGTGGGGCGTGTCGGTGAGAAAGTTTACGGTGGAGTCAAAAAGCGGGTTTCCCTTACCTCAGCAAAACATTCTTCAAGTAGCTTTACGACTGCTCCTGTGTTGTCTCCTGCTCTGTATTTGTACACATTTCTGCACTATAAACAGTGCACTAAAATTAAAAACATAAATGCTATTGCAATAAAACTTGTGTCAAAGTTAAAACATGCAGTGCTACGTTCAGTGCACTTTATCCACCACTTTTGATTTAATTAATGAAAAATAAAATGAAAATAGATGTAGAGATTATTCTGACTACTTGAACAGATTATGATATTAGCCTACATTATGATAAGACATAATAATGATGATTATTGTGCAGTCTATAGTTTTTCATAGCACTCAGGTAGTACCATGTTTCTTTATTTGAATAAGATTATTTATTTGTTAATTATTGTCCTGTTTAAATCTAGTGTTTTAATCTCTTGTCTTCGATATTTTTATTAAAAGATTTTTTTTTTTTTTTTTTTTTGAGAAAATGGTTTGTTTTAACCTGATAGTGTCATAAAAATTACATATAGCCACTGTTAAGCATAACACATTTTTTGACGTAAAAATATTTGCAAATCGTGTCGTTTCTAAATATTGTCCGTGAAAACCATGCAACAATTAAAAATATCTTGTGGAAGTAATAGTAAACGTACCTATTCTTGACCGCGATCGAGCTGTCTCTTTCTGTGGGTGAGGGAATCCCTTACACGTCATATTGCTTGGATACCGAAAACAAAAACAGTGCTTTTGGACCATATATGGGCACCTACGTCAACGGAACTCCAGTAAGAGGAGGAGCCAGGACTCCCTACTTTACAAAGCGTTCTCAGGCTTCATTCACAAGACGAAGCGCTGCTGTCGAAACACCAAACAACCTTCTACTCCCGTTTGTAACAAACACATTCCGGATTATTTTTTATGGATTTATAAATGCACATTTCACGCATTTCACGGACTGCACCAAGGCCTGGGAAGTGTTATTCAAGAAGAGATTGGAATTTAGAAGTTTCCTCCAGCAGGGAACTGGATTGATGTCTTAATGCAACTGTTTTGGAAAGAGACTAAGGGCATCTTGACGAAGACTCCAAATAAAACTTGTTACGGTAGGTGACTTAAATATAATGCAAATGTTTAAATGTAATGCATCCACTTTTCTCTTTTTATGGAGCATTACGGTTTACAAACGCAAGCGAATAGTTGATGTCCTGACGAAAAAGCGTTTCATGTAACTTCTGTTGGGTGACAGGTGACATCCCGTTCTCGCCGGGCACAGTAGGTGTTTCGGCTTCTCTAGGCTCCACCGGGGAGATGTTTCAGGGGTTCCCCGGAGACCCCGACACCGGCTCCCGTGGAAGCTCATCTCCTTCTTTTGAATCTCAGTACCTGTCGTCTGTGGAATCCTTCGGGAGTCCGCCCACCACTAGCGCACCGCAAGTAAGTCACGGTATTAATTCACATTTTAACATCGTGTTTGTCCGTGCAAATAACTGTTTTGCTAAACTGCACGGCTGCTGCGAGATTTGCTTGTTTCTGTTAGAGAAGCGGAGCGACGTTGCTGAAGGAATGCATTTGAATTCGTTCGAGTGTGTTTAGAGGTTTAAAGTCGGAATAGAATGTAATAGAATACTGACAAGTCAGCATGCGCGCGGAATCAGGCCGGTAGCAACGTGGTGGGTTTACAGCACGTCGCGAAACAGATGACAAAGCTGTGGAACTCTCCGACGTTCTCACACGAAGCTCCGCCCTGTGCTCGGCGCTGCTGCTCTCGCTTCTCAGACTTCGGCGTGACGTCAATGCGTTCTATTTTGGAGTGTTACGTTGCGTTGCTAGGGGGAACACCGGGGGTGTGACGGGGGCGGAGGAACAGGGACGGGAGGGGCTATTCGAGGCCGCTTATTGGCTACGGCGTACTGCGTGCGCCTTTGCCTAACACGCTTTATATGAATATTAATGAAACATGGAACTAACACTGGCAGCACTGGGCCTTTTTTTCCTAAAAAAAATAAGCCGTACCAATATAGATTTTTCTTCTAAATATGTTTTAATAGCTATGCACAGATATGTATTGTGTACTTGCATTTGGACACCCATTTGTTGGTAATTTGTTGGAATTTTTAAAACAGAGAATTCTGCTAAGAATACATGTCTTTTTCATATTTTTGTTGCTTTTCATTATCCTTACTCCTTTTTTCTGTTTTCATTAGTCTGTTATTTTTACATGGAGGAAGATACAGCTTTACAGCAAGTGGTATTTTACTATCATTGATATATTATTATAGCCTTATAAATAAAAAAAGCCTTAAAATGTATTTTTAGATTTTCGTTTTTTTTTTTGTTTTAATTTTATTTATAATTTTGTTGTGTTTTTGTCATTGTTATAGATTTTTATGTCTGTATAGTTTTATGATTATTTGTTTTAGTTTATCTCATTTTAGTTTTTTCATTACTTCAAGTTGAAGGGATAGTTCACCAAAAGTGAAAATTCTGTCATTATTTACTCTCCCTTATGTCATTCCAAACCTGAGCTTCTTTCTTCTGTTGAATATGAAATAAGATATTTTTAAGAACCAAACACTGTCTGGTCCCCATTGACTCCCATAGATTAGAAACAAAATACTGTGGAAGGCAATGGCTACAGTCAACTGTTTGATTACCCACATGCTTCAAAATATCTTCATTTAGAAGAAAGAAACGTATACAGGTTTGGAACCACTGTATTTCAGGGTGTTTTTCAGGGTGAGAAAATGATGACAGAATTATAATTTTAGGGCAAAATATCCCCTTAGATTGAACAAAAATGAGATTTTTTTTGTTTGTTTGTTTTTTGTATATTTCATTTTATTTCACTCAACTATAATTTTGCTTCAAAGTAACAAAATTGGGCTTTTATGGTTTTAGTTTTAGTTAGCAATAATAGCTTTGTTTACAGCAAGCTGGTGGGGCCTATAGTTATATACTGTTTATGTTTTTGGTTTCCAGGAGTGTGTATCAGCCACTGGTGTGGTAGGGGTGGGTGGTGGGTCAACCGGCACCGGGGCAGGGGTGGACATGCCCAGCTCATTTGTGCCCACAGTGACGGCCATCACCACCAGCCAGGATCTGCAGTGGATGGTGCAGCCCACTCTCATCTCCTCCGTCGCACCAGGGCAAAGCGGTGCAGGCTCCAGTACCATGACGCAGCCTGTTGCTTTGGATCCTTATGACCTGCCAGGCCCAAGCTTTTCATCTGGTGGAGGCTTCACCCCACCAAGCTCTGATACTCCTGGCCCAGTGAGACAATCTCGGAGCCGTCGCCGTGCACGGGATGAAACAGTGAGTAAGGACCATGACAGCATGGTTAGTCATTTAACATTTTGATTACATTTTTTTTTTCAACTAAATTTGTTCTGTTCCCAGCTGACAGCTGAGGAGGAGGAGAAGAGACGTGTTAGACGAGAGAGAAATAAACTGGCTGCCGCTAAGTGTAGGAACCGACGGCGTGAGCTCACAGACAGGTTACAGTCGGTGAGCGATGCTGTACTCACATATAATTACACTTGTTACTTTACAATATTTCATCCATAATAATAGACGAATGCAAAGGCATCATAATTACTGGATTCATAACATGCCAATCTGCTCATAACAATCATTTTTACAATGATAGTTTGTAAATGATTCCAACACACACATATGCATTATGCTGCATTGTAATTAGAACAAAGAGTGTAAACCCACCGTAATTATATTGTGGGAACTGTGTTCGCAATTAAGAAAATGGCATTTATTTTGTTGTTGCTCTTTGAAACTATAGCAACATGTATTTCTGAAGTAGCTCTGTGCCTGAACAACTATGATAAGAGGAAACCCTTGTTTTTGTCCTCATTTCATGTGATCATATAATCTCTGTCCCCTTGTGTCCTCCTCTTGTCTCTCCAACCTAAGGAGACAGACATGTTGGAGGAGGAGAAGGCCGAGCTAGAGGCTGAAATATCCGAGCTGCAAAAGGAGAAGGAGCGCCTGGAGTTCGTCCTGGTCGCCCACCAACCCGGTTGCAAAATTCCCTATCAGGACCAGCCCCCCGCGCAGCTGCCACTGCCGCAGACGTCCTCGCAGATGCCTTCTGTCTCCGTGGTGGGTTTGACTGTGAAGGAGGACACTTTCTACCTGCCGCCTGCCTACTCGTCCCACCACCACCACGTCCCGGTTTCACAGCCTACGCAGACACAGCCGGCCCCAGCACAACAGCAGCAAGGGATGATGCAGGAGGTAGCCTTTTCTAGTTCTTTCTATGGGCAGGGCCAGCCGGCGCCGGACGGCCCTTGCCTTGTTGCCGACGGTGGCGGTAACCCTGACGCCGGCAGCTACATCCCCTCATACACATCTTCATTTGTGTTCACCTACCCAGAGGGAGCCTGCGGGGCCAGCGCTAACCAGCGAACCAGCAGTAGCGATCAGTCCTCTGATTCCCTGAACTCACCCTCGCTTCTTGCACTTTGAGAGCTCTGCGTCTCTCTGCCTCTGCTTGCCTGTCGACAGCAACACATGCACACATACAAATTCAAACATTCGGTATTACACCTCTCAGACGTTGTACTGATCTTTAACATTAAAGCCTTTCGATTTGAAACCGAGGCCCAGATGCGTTAGCGTCTGAGTGACTTCATCAAATGATGTAAGTGTATATTAATTCACAATGAATTCAGGCTTAATATCAAGATGAGTCAGTAGCCCATGCACACACACACGCACACTCACACACATACTTAAATTGTCATAGACATTCAAATCCGTTTGACATAACAATAAAAGCACATCAGCGCACTCCCCCTTGCTTTTATCTTTTCTCGTTCTGGCTTACATTGGTGTATCATCTCCCTCCTTCTCTCTCTATCCATGCCAGGTGCCTGCTGTGTATTTGTCTAAGCAAAAAAAGGGGCACAGAACTGCTTTGTGGGTTTGGTTTTTCGTTTCGGGCTACCTTGCTACCCTTTCTTTCTTCATCCAGTTCATCCACACCTCTTCCTGTGACAAAGGGACATGACCACACACTCTACAGTACCTATCTGTCTTTTTTTTTCTCCCTCTGTTGTCCATCTCCACATCTGTTTCTCCTCTCTCCTGTCTCTATGTACCTACGGTTCTCTCTGGTCTTCGGCCCCTGAGAGCCCGTTGGACCCTGAAAGCCCATGGAACCTTGAGTGAGTGGCAGCCCACACCCCAACACCACAAACTCCCTTCGCACGGACCGGCCCACAGTGGAACCTCAAATTGAGCGGACATTTCAAAACCTCAAAACGAACCAGCCTCAGCACGCAGATCAAATGCCATCTCAGACGCCACCACACTGGCTAAAGGAACGGGACTCTTTATTTCTCCTCAGCACTGAGGATTTGATTTTGGATGAGCGGAGGCACACTGGCTAGACTTTGGCAAGGCCAGCAGAGGAGATTTGGAGAGCCCTTGGAATGTGGAGGTATGAGATGGTGAGAGACCATGCTCTACCAGTCATCTCCCGCTGGTCCTCTGAGAGCTTTCACACCGTGTTCAATCTTTCCCCTCTCTTGAGGAGTTTGTTTGTTTGTTTCATTCTGTGTTTCAATGATAGTATTAACTCTGATTTCAAAAGTGGCTTATCTGATGATAACATAAAAGAGTGGCTTGACACTCTGTGTTTGAAGAGCATTATAATGAGCAACCAAAAAAAAAAAAAAAAAAAGGACAACCTCTTGGTTTTGGATGAGTGGCCTCTGTGCTCCTAAAAGTCCTTGACATAGTCCTTGAGTTGTGGATGTGGTTTAGCACATCTCTTGGCTTTGATTGTGAATGGAAGTCACAGAGTACCACATCTCCAGTTGATTTCTTTCTTTAAAGGGGTTGTTGTTGTTGTTAAAATGGAAAAAAAGCACAAATGCCAGCTGTGGACGGAAGGAACACGAAACGGTTGCCAACCTAAAGGACGGGATGTGCTTTTGAATATGAACCGTTTACTTTCCTGTGAATGTTTTGAGTTACTGATTTTTCATGATGCTTTTTCACTTTTGCTCTTGATTGTGCCGTTGCTGCCAAATGGAAGAATTTTGTGGGGCTGTTAGCTGCTCCTTCTATCTGTTACTGTTGTCTTACTGCAGTTATCACAAATATTGTTATTATGGTTATTATTATTATTTCATAGTTATCTCATGTTGGCAACTAAAAAGGCATGTTGTGCACTATGAAAATTTTTTATGTCTAAAACTATATATATATATAAAATATATATTATGTATGCATACATATATATACATATTCAGAGTGTATATATATATATATATATATATATATATATATATATATATATATATATATATATATATATATATATTATATATATATATATACAATGATTGTAATGTAATGTATGAATGTTCAGAAAATGTTATTTTTGTCAATGAAGACAGAAGGGAGAGCTTGATGCACTTGGTTTTGGTTTAAACATAGATATTTTTCTAAAAGAACAAAAAATATATTATAATAAACAATAACAGCCCGCCTTTCCATTAATATGAAAAGCATTGTCACTGCCTTTCATTCGAAACATGTAATATGTATGATGACTGTATTGAAACTGTGGTGCATATAGTAATATGTATCACAGATTTGTGCTGTGCTTGATTTGTCAACAAGGTTGGTTCCACAGCCTTTGTTCATCAACCCCTGTGGACAAAACACACTGGACTCAAAATATCTATAAATGCTTAAATAAATCAATAAATATGCTAAAGAAAAAAAGACGATATGAATTGAGTGTCTCAATGTATTCTAGATGAGCATCTGATATTCAGCTGTGTTTCTCAAGCAGTGAGTTGCATTGATTAATCATGTCCAGTGTGTGCTGTCTTCCCTTTGGCTTTTATGTGTGTGTGATATTCAGGGCTTGATGGACAACTTTCAACCAGCCCTTATTAATTCATGTTATGGACATGATCAGAACATTATGTGTGTCGATGTCATACACAGATGGGAAGTATTTTACAATTAGATGAGGTCCATTGTTCCTATTAACTTTGGCTTCATCGTGTGGAGTATTTTATGGGGTGGAATTGATCATATTTGTACAGTTGTTTAAATCGGAATGCCTTTTCATTTATATACACAGGTGCACCATTGTCTTGGTGGTCGAATTTAGACCCAGAGCATCAAATTTAAGCTGAAATGGAGACAACTGCATGAGCTCTTTCCAACAGGGCCGTTTGATGAAATTATGTTCTCATTTGGCATTGAAAACTGAATTAAGGCATCTCAAACAATGACGTATTGAAGCCAGAGCTTTGATTTCACAAAATGGGACGTTATGATATTAGAAAACACATTGTCAAACAGCCCCATGCTCAATTACATTGATATCATTTGAACTTTTCTTCAAAATACTTTATTGTCCGTCACAACAGTTTGTGTTCTTTTGATTTTTCAGCTGTTGGTGCTTTTGTTACTCCTACACCAAAATGTTTTGTTACTGTATCTGACTCTGATATGATAGCATAAGGAGATGTTGGTTAAATGATACAGTATCAGTGACTCTGTGGTCTTCCACTTTGCAAAAACTTCTTGTTTAGATTGAGCTGCACAATCGTGTTCACAGCGCTTTGAATTGAGAGTGGAATGCAATATATCAGATACTCTAGGAGAACCATGTAGCAAATCAACTGAATTGTATGATACAAGTCGCTCATGCTACAGTGTCACAGTGAAGAATTGAGACAGTTTGTTTTGTCTTTCCAGTTTACCTTACGTATGATTCACTCTGCTGAGACCTCAATGACAGGATGGTTTTGCATTATTAGGATGTAAAATGTTAGTACCTCTCGGGCTTCATTGTGAGCGTCATTTGATATGTGAACTGTTTCACTTTCTAATGCACATTTGAATATTGCCTTCAGTATAAAATGGGTGAAATATTAGCGAACTTTTCCTAATGTTACAACCTCTTGTTCAAAAAACTGAAAAGATAGAGGGCTTACCTGTTTCTTGTACGTTTTTTTGCCTTGTTTGAAGGGAAATGAAAGTTAGGTGTAAAATGAATCACATAACATTTCAGAAACGATATGGTGCTTTTTCAATACTGTTTGTCTTTGTATATTCTTGATTAAGAGTGCCGATGACAGAGGTGTCTGGGAGATTTTAGGACACTCCTGATTTTAGAGTGTTTTTCTCTCCATGACTGCTCCAAGTTCTCATACAGAACAGCATATTTAATATACTGAACAACCCTTGTGAATTATATAATCCGCCGTTCTGCATTCTTTCTCTTTACTCCCTTTCTCCATTTAATTTCACTTTATGCTATTCTAGCCCTTTAATGAATGGGGAAGGACGTTTCATATTGTTACATAAACTGTGAAATCTTGGTGTACTGTCCTATCTTAATATCTTTGTATGACGTCCAATTTTTCTTGTAAAGGAAATGTCTACGAAATAAACATATACACAAAGAGTTACTATCTATTCGTTTACAAAAAAAAAATTAATCTGTAAAGTCTGTAAAAAATGTACTTTGTTAATATGAAGGAATTTTCTGCATTTCTATTTTGATTTATGCATTTCATTGTGTTGTATTTTAGGGTTGAAGGAGTTGCATCTAAACTTAAGTGATAATGTCCTGGCAGAAAATTACCTGGATCTTTTTTTTTTTTTTTATCTCAGTAGAAAAAGTAAAAATCGATTAAAATAAATAATTATGTACACACACATACATAAACACACACACACACACACACACACACACACATATATCCTATATGATAGTTTGCATGATAGGACTAGGTATTACACTAATAATCCATGTCCGTGGTTCTTGCCTCAATACACAATAATCAGTCGTGAATTTACAATTGCTTTATGCGAGACTGGGGAACCATAAGAAAAAGGACTAGTATGGTAAGATGGATAGATGAAGACGGTACAATTCTTGTCTGCAGTCATCGGCTGGGGATCCTTGACGTTTTGATGATGTTATGCTGTACATGATGTGTACTTATCTTTCATGTTGTAGCATGGGTGAAAGATGCCTTTTGTTGAGGTGATGTTGCCAATGACCTTTGTATGGTGTTTCCATTAGTGCAACACCATCAGCTGTGTAGCCCAGCCTCACTGGGGTTTTCACAAGACACTCCCAGCCGAGGCAGGCCCACCACAGGCTGATCAGACCCGGGTGTCATATCTCGCACAAGCATGATCATATTTAGGGGTCTTAAAGACTGAAACCCCGTGACACGCAATCAGGGACATTAAATTAATGTGATTTTGCCGCCCTCTATTGGATAAAATAGAAATAGCATGTTGCATTATACAATTTGCCAGACCTTAAATTAAAACATATTTTCACCAAAAAAAATAAATAATAATAAATACAAAAAAAAAACACTATTATTATATTTTGTTTACCCTGATGTTGTTATAAGGCTGTGGGAAAAGGCAGAATGTCATCATTCACTTGTATACATCACTTTTCCATATAATAAAAGGTGACCGAGGGTGTCATGGATAATTCCGCTTAATAACAAACGTCCAATAGTTTTATTGTCTGTATTTTCACACAAACTGACCCACCGGAGCAAACAGAACGTTAATAATACATGTTTTGGAGCCAGTGATTGCTCGGTTCATTCGGAACAGTCGATTTGTTCCGAAGACGGAGAGGATGTTACGTCACAATATTTCCGCAGTGCGTCGGTTTTTCCCTGGAAAGATGGCGACCGATACAGCAGGTAAGAGACAGAAATGACCCTTGTGTATGGAATATGGTCACTGTAGAGGTCCGCAAAGACGCTTAAATCAACCTTTAACAACCTGTGGTGGGAAATTCAGAGGAGAATGTCTCGTGGAGGTTAAGATACGTTATTCAAGAAGAGCTAAAGCGCAATACCGCGGCGTGGTTCAATCAAAACAGGCCAAGCAAGGTCTCGTTATGACACAACATTGTTATTTGTATGCTATTTATATCACACAGACGTGCTTTCATAGATCATATTAGCTGTTAAAGGGACATATTTTTATATTGTATAATTTAGTCATACTACGTGGTCTTACTTTATGTATACTTGTTTATATAGCAGTCCCTTAAAATGATTGTGGCAGAAAGCGTGTATCCAAGAACTCCGCTGCAAAAGAAGAAAAAAAAAAACATTTGTAAAATACCCAAACTAGTTTGCTTAACTAAACAAGTCTCCTAGATTGTTCAGGTTGGTCTGTTGGCTGATTTAAGAAGGATTTTGGCAACTTTTCCGCGTGAAGCCAGTTTGCTGACCAAACTTGACCAGTCTCTGAGATCAACTTAGACCAGCAAACCATTTTAGGTGGTTAATGTGGTTTTTTTTTTTTTTCCAGAGATGTACTGTAATTAACAGTTAATGCTATTGTATTCTCTAGTGTGCACTAGAATGCACTGAGACTGAAATACTGAACACTGAATGTTAAACCAGTTAATCCTAAATGGAAATAAACCTTTAGACATCTTAAGGTTTGGGTTTCTTTTGTAAATTCATTTTGACTGTATCCATTCAGTTTTGTTCAGCATGTGAACAGCCTTGAGCAGGAGAATTCTGTTATTGACACGAGACTTATGGCTTTAATAATAACACTCATACAGCTGCTCTAGCTGACCATGTGCTCATTTTGTCATGCTTGTCCTAAATGCTGCAGACCTCGTTTCAATATTGCGTCTGCAGCATTTTTCGTTTGTCTCCTTTATGTAGTTGTTTTTCCCTGACCATATGAAAACGCATGCTGTGTCATCCAATTAATGTCCAATATGTAAATTAAAATAAATTCTCGACCTAACTTGCCGATCAGCTAACAGTTCACAGTATTGTCTGCAAATGCTAACCCATCCTAAACAAATAAGCTACAAAATAGAGTATTGTTTCTATATCAACAGATCAAATGGTGATCTTGACCATAATATGTGTAACATTGCTGAAAGCTTTAATTTTAGTCACAAAAATGTACACATTTTTCTTCTCAAAATGTATGATATTCTTCAGAGTGCATATAATCACTGTGTTTTCTTTGCTGCTTTAGCCACCTCAGAATGGATCCAGTTCTTCAGAGATGCTGGGATCCCTCCTGGACTGGCTGTCAACTACGCTGTGTCATTTGTTGATAACAGGTACAAACAAATCATTAGCCGCTTTTCCACTGTCGGGCCTGTGCTACTGTAAAACCCTTCCTTGACACGCCTCTTTGAAGCAAACGTCACACAACCCCAGCATTTCACTAGCGAGGGGAAAATGAATTAAAAACTATGTCGTAAAATGGACGTTAGTTCCTTACATAAAGACTTAAAACTTCAACATAGATGTTTTATATGATTTACGATTAAAAAATTTATTTCACACAAATGTATTAATTCGTGTGAGCATGCTAAATCAAACTGTTTATCATCATTTCTTAAAAAAAGAGAACACACATACTTTATTTGTGACGACAAGAGTGCACAAAACAACTCCATAAGGGCTTTTAAGTCCAAATGCGACATATAATACTACAGAAAAATACTGACAAACCCTTGTATGTTTCCATCAAATTTCTTTAGAAAGAATAAGCATTGATATTAATCTTCAACGATTCATGTATTCTGAGGAGGTTTGACCGCTATCCCGTCTCACTGTACTGAAACCCAAAAAGACAAATCAAAAGATATAGATCAAATAAATGAAATTTATGACATGCGGATGCAGAAGTCCGGTATAAACAAAGACACATGGAGGAGGCAGAAATATTAAACCAAATAAATACATGCTTATAACCATAGATGATTTGTCTAGGTTCTTCAAGCGGTCTCTGGTATTTTTATAATCATAAAGTGTTCTTATTATAGTGATTGTTAGCATGCAGCTTTTAGGACCACGTATAATACATTCTGCCTCATACGGTGATCAGAATTCCCATCAGGTTGCAATCGTAAGTTAACTCAGACACTCTGGTGTCTGAAAGTGTGCTTTATATTTGTGAGGTGTGCGCGTGTCAAAAGATCAAATCTGATATGGAGTAGGGCTGGGCGATATATCGCATGTGATTGTCACACGCATTTCGTCAGTAAAGCCGGTTCCCTGATTACCGCTAAATCGCCATCACCTGCTTTCAAATGGAGCGGCATTTAATAGACAGAGCCGTAGATCACTGACAAGCTACGCAATATCACGTTCATTATCGCAGATGAATCACCTTCGATAATGAACGTGATATTGCGTAGCTTGTCAGTGAACTACGGCTCTGTATATTAAATGCCGCTCCATTTGAAAGCAGGTGATGGCGATTTAGCTTTACTGACAAAATGCGTGTGACAGTCGCATGCGATATATCGCCCATCCCTAATATGGAGTTATTTATTAAGACGCTATGTTTGGATTCATCAATCAGAATAATTTAATCCCCAATTAAACAAAAGGTGTCCATGTAAATGAAGCCACTATAGTGAAACTGTCCAATTAGACATGAGCTGGTTAATCTGGTTCAGTACAGAATCTATCTCGGTTTGCTTGTGTGCGCTTTACTTGCTGGATGTTTTCTCACCATTATAAACAGTCAAAAGCTGGCCTTCTCTGAAATGTGACGAACAACATTCTTCACAAAAGGTTACTCCTGTACAGCACAACTGGATGCTGTAAAAGCATCAACTACTTTTCTCTTTTCAGGATTCAGAAAAACATGCTCATGGACCTCAGTAAGGAAATAATGATGGACTTGGGAATCACAGTCATCGGGGACATCATAGCCATTCTCAAACATGCAAAGCATGTGTATAGACAGGTGAGTGCAAATGTAAATTTCTAGTATTTGGGTATGTAAAAATTTTGTGTTTTCTGATAACAGTCTAAATAAAGTACAAAAAAAAAAAAATGTTTAAAAAAAAGGTAAAAAAAAAAAAAAGTTTCCTTTTTTTTTTTTCAACATGATTATCCCTTCCTCTTTACTAGTTATCACGAAATCCACATGTACACCTCCTGTCTGAGGTGATTAGTTCACTAGAAAAATTCAGTCTAAGGAAGAGCATTTGATTAAAGGGATAGTTCACCCAAAAATGAAAATTTGATATTCAAAATCCAACACACATTTCATCAAAAAATAATTTTACAAATTTAACACAAAACAAAACAAACAAAACTTTTTAACTCAAACCCTTGCAGTCTATCACTCTAATAATCTAAGTGGATGGGAATCACAGCTAAAACATACAATAAAACAAAACAAACAAAACCGAATTAAACCCTGCGGCTCGTGACGATACATTGATGTGTAAAGACACAAAACGATCGGTCTGTGCAAGAAACTGAACAATATTTATATAATTTTTTTCCCTCTGATTCACGCAACATCTGAAGTGTTAGAACTCTTGTGAACACGCATTTTCAGCAGCAGGGCGTGTGGCATCTTCTTCTTGCTTTATGGCAGATCGCAGACTTATAAGTGCATTACCGCCACCTATCTCTCAAGTGGACCATTGACACGCTATCTACAATCTCAATTAGGAGTTTCAATGCTCCATTTGAGAGAGAGGTGAATAAATTCAAAAATAAATTCAATAGTTTTTGCTATGTTATTAATTGTAACCTTTAGTAATGTGTAAGTAATAGGACTCCCTATATATTTACAGCATTAGCAAATATAAAATTTTTTATCTTCAAGAAAATGTAATTATAATTGAATTTATTTAAAGACAGAGCATCAGTTAATTTAATTTTGAAGTGGATTTGTTATACGTGGAAGCATTAATTGAAGTTTCTTTATCCATAATGATCTATTAAGACATAACTGACTGTGTTTAAATTAATGGTGAATCATAAACAATTTTTGATATTTGAGAAGTGAGTCTGCATCTCCTGTGATGCATCAAAGCCACCTGCATTAAAGCTCACCATTCAAATTAATGCACGGCTCAGTCAAACTGAATGTAAAGTTTGCATGACTGCAATAAGTCTCTCAATAAGTAAAACTGGTTGTGTCTATTATTATAGATATGCAACATTTTAATTATTTTCAAAATAAAATAAAAATCTTAAAATTTAAAAGAAGTTTATACAAAATTTAATAAAGTACAAAAAGTACAAAAGTAAGAAATTAGCAGTGGTTGGGACAGACTTTCAGTATCATCTTCACTTAAAAGTGAAGTTTATGTGAAATAAGCCTGCTCCCGAGCAGGTTTGAGCTAACAGACCTGTTGCTAAGACAGCAACTCTGGGATGTGCTTTGAAGAACCTAACAATCCTGGATAATGTCAAATCGTCAACAATAAAATCCCGCTAACTGAGTAACCCACATAAGAAGAACGGACCCCTCGTCTCTAGATACTGGTATCAGCATTTGTTGATCACTAGAGGTTTTGTCTTTCATGCATACCCATGCATTGGCATGCTTCATTATTCTAAATGTGAAATAATGATCTTTTATCCTCTTAATGCAGGGTATGTGTAAAATGACAACTGAGGCCATTTCGTCTGGACAGACTAGTGTACAGGCAGAACTGAGACGTACTGCTAACACTCGTAAGTATCGTAAGTATTAAGTTGCTTAGCATATATAAATATTTGTACCATGTGTCCTTAATTGACAGTTTCCCTGCAGTTCTTCTACTGGTTGCTCATACAGGGAGTGATTTATCTTTGTTTGAGTGGGCTGAGGCTGTAGCTCTGGTAATGTTCATGTTCCCCTGACAGCTGCCACACGCATGATTGCCAATGCTTTGAGCCGGGACTCTCCACCAAGTACGCCTGCCCGGCACCCTGACAACCGAATTTCAGTAACGGTCTCCAACGCCAGTGCTAAAACAGGTACATGTGATTAGGTTAACAATTAGTGATGTCAAGTTTTTTACTAAATGCAAATGCTAGTCTTATAAAAAAAAAAAGTTTGGGGTTGGTAAGATAATTTTAAAATAAAATACAGTAAAGACTGTAATATTGACACATTAACTTTTAAAATAACTGTTTTCTATTTTAATATATTTGAAAATGTATTTCATTCCTGTGATGGCAAAGCTGAATTTCCAGCAGCCATTACTCCAGACTTCAGTGTCACATGATTATTCTAATATGCTGATTTGGTGCTCAATAAACATTTCTTATTATTATCAATATTTTTGTGAAAATTGTGATACATGTTTTTTCAGGGTTCTTTGATGAATAGAAAGGAATTGAACATTATTTATTTGAAATAGAAACAGTAATGGAAATAGAAACAGACCCCAAACTTTTGAATGGTAGAATACATGTTTGGATTAACTGTTTCTTTAAATGGAACAGGATGATTTAAAGGGCACCTATTATGCCCCTTTTTACAAGATGTAATATAAGTCTCATGTGTCCTCAGAAGGTGCCTGTGAGGTTTTAGCTCAAAATATCCCATAGATCATTTATTTATCATTTTGAAAATGCCTATTTTGAGTGGAAGCAGAAACAAACTGTTTTCGTGCCTGTATCTTAAAATGCAAATGAGCTGCTGCTCCCCGCCCCCTTTTCCAGAAGAGGACGGACACTTTACAGCTTGTACCTCAAATACTCTGCCAAAAAAACATCTGTTTGGTTTTGATTATCATGTCTATCGCACTAAAATCATGCATTTTAAAGCCATATCAGTATAAACTTCTGATATAGTGTTTTCTGAGCGCACACATCCGAAGCATGTGAGTAATAAAGTTCTCTTACATGTCTTATTGTGCTTAAACTGTCAAATACACACAAGATTATATTAAAAACACAGTCGGTTATGTTTGTGAAGATAAACAGCTGGGAAAGAAACCACATGTTTATATTAGATGTGTATTAAGAGACAGCAGTGTAATATATAGTACCTGCTGCTGCCTACGCAGTTATATTACCCAAATAATAAATAAAAACAGAAAACTCTTGACCGAATAACTTTTTTAGCTTTAATTAGAAGACATTTCTTACTTGAATGCTGTTTTTAAATGCTCTAGCGTGAAAATAAACATGGTGGATTATGTGTGGCTCGCTCAGGATGGGGTCTCTGCTAATATGACAGTGTCAGTCAGCGGCCGTGGGAGGGGCCTGAACAATATGACATCACAATGCTCAGAGAATCAAAACGCCATGTCTAATGAGACTGATTTGTTTTAATGAGCATAAAAGAATAAGGAGTAGGTGGATTTTTATCATTGTAGGGTGGTTGTGTTCACACACTGCCAACACACATTTATGTCCAAACGATGTAAAAGTGGATTTTGCATAATAGGTGCCCTTTAAAACGTTCTCCTTTTTTCACCCTCTTACAGTGCCCAGCAAGCCAGCAGATGAAAATGGGTTGCAAGTGAAGCGTCGGCAAGTCACAAGAGAAATTGAGGGGAAATATGTCATTAACATGCCAAAAGGCACAACAGCTCGCACTCGGCGCATCCTGGCACAGCAGGCCAAGAAAGGTGCCCAGAGATAGTATATTTATTGAGTCTTCAAGCTAATATATTATATTGTTGTAATTTGCTATTATATTATATTGCTGTAATTTGAACAAGTTTAAAACTAGAACTGCCTAACTAAAAATTTTAAATGATGAAGATGAGATTGATCTTATAATTTCCCCTTTCTTTGCCACAGCTAAGGTTTTAAAGCGTACGTCAGTGTTTGATAGACTAGGGGCAGAGTCTAAGGCAGACACCACCTCAGCCAATAAGGTGAGAAATTGTATTGTATTGATTTTGTCCATCAGATAAACAAGACAGCAAAAACCCAGACACTAAGAATTGTTTTCTCTTTATTACACACAGTATTGTTTAATGAATGTAACACTACAGTAATATTCATTTCAATAATATCAGTTCATTGCGTATCATGAACCAACAATGAACTGTTTTTTAGATCATTGATTAATCTAGGTTAATGTTAATTCCTACATGTACAATGTTAATTCTTGTTTGTTGATGATGCATTATCTAATGTTGATTTATAAAACTTAAAATGTTATAAATGTATATGTAGAAATTAACATAAACCAAAATGAATAAATGCTGTAAAAATATTATTCTTTGTTCATGATTCCTAATCCTGATGTTTCACATCACTGCATTCCTGGCTTTTTTTTTTTTTTTTTTTTTTCTTTTTTTCATGCAGCAGCCAACAGGTGTGTTTAGCCGACTGGGTAAAGCAGAGGAAGATGTAGCGGTTGGAGAAAAGACTGATGGTGTTGCAGATGCCTTCGAGGACCATGACAGCGACGGTGAGGGCTCAGTGCTGCAGTATGCAGGCGTCCTCAAACGACCCCCACCCACTTCTAAAAAAGAGACTGTTACCTCCAAATCTAAATCCTTCACTCTGCGTCGACTAGGTGCAAAGTACAAACTCCCCTCATTTGAAGGCACACCACCTCTCTCCTCCTCTACCTCCACCTCCACCCAGGAGGGGACACCCAAATTGGGTGTACTGCAGAGACTAGGCAAGGTCCCATCAGTAAACCCTACCTCCTCAAGCCCACTAGTCAGTCAGCCTGCAGACACCCAGGACAGTCGCGTTACGAGTAGCAGAAGCAAAGCCCAGGGCAGCTTTGCTCTGGCCAGCTCTAAGGTCAGTAGTAGCACAGGTGACACTCACGGGGCTCAGATGGATGCTGGGGCAGTTAGTGTATTCAAGAGACTGGGTGCCCGGAAAACCTAATGGCCAAAAAACTGAAAGGGCACCCCTTTTTTTTTATCCAGCTTGCCCTTTTTATAACTTAAAACCCACCTGAATTTCCATTTGAGTGAGTGGAGAAACTCTAGGACCATCCTTGATGGACTGGGAAGACGATATGCTGTACCTCATGGAGTGTAATGAGTTGATGATATTAGGGGAAAAAATGGACAGCTGCAATTTTTTTTAAATGTCAGTGTGGACATACCTGCTGTCCTACTTTTATAGCTACTCTCCTGTGCCCCTTTTGAGTGAAACAGTTTTCCAGAATAAAGGGGTTTGTAATAAAGATTTTTTTAATGCATGGCGCCCAGCATCAAATGCTCGAAATGTCAAGGTTTTTTCCCTCCACTACAGTAGCCAAGAGATGTAAATGAAAGCATGTGATATGTTTACCATAAACACCTCAGCTTACCGATTCCTCCGTGAAGTAAGCTCATGTTTAATGATCCTCTTACCCCTCAGTTTTTAAAGGGATAATTCACCCAAAACTGAAAATTCTGTCATCATATAATCACCCTCATGTCATTCCAAAAATGTATGATTTTCTTTCTTCAGTAGAAAACAAAATAAAGTGTTTTGTTGTTTGTTGTTGTTGTTTTTTTTTGTTTTTTTTTTGATCAAATGAAAGTCACCGAAATGATTTGGTAGTCAATTCTTCAAAATATCTTTTGTGTTCTGCAGAAAAGAGTAAATGGTGAGTCTTAATTTTTGGGTGAACTATCCCTTTCACATTAAAGATTTATAATAAATCTTTATAATAAAGTAAAACCATTTTAATGGCTTAAAACGGCACACATGAGCATTTCCATAAATTCACCTTAACCTGCGGTCACACTAGACTTAAAAAAAAAAAAATGTAACATATTTAAAATGAAAACAAAAATAATAAAACAATCTACTCCCTTTTCCTGCAACTCTGCAAACCTTCAGCTTTAAAGTTTGTTCTTTTTATTCAGCTAAGATTAAGAGGTCACATTGTGATGTGTCTTTCTTTTGTTAGTGACATGTCTTCACAATAGGAATTTGCAGGTCAGAGTTGACCAAACAATTTGACTTTTGATCACCCCAAAATGCAAAAAATCTTTGCATGAGCTTGCGCTTCCGGTCTCCTGCATTTACATGCATATGAATGAAATTGAAAAGTGATGTGTGTCCACCTTTTTATGACCACAGCTGTTACCTTGCTTGACAAAATCACAATCACAATCCATGTGTTCAAGTGTTGTTAAGTTTTACTTGGACTAAGAGAGCAAATATAGCATTGGTGATGCTGTTGCCATGCAACACACGTGGAGGTGGACCCTTATGTATTGTATAAGTTTTCACCCCTGTAACCACTAATCTTGCTGTTGTAATAGGAATTCACCTACACTTTGTGTTTTGTCATGTTTCCCGTTTTTTAATAAGTATTTTAATTTGAAGCATCTCAAAAGCAGAATGATTTACATTGCTATGTTTAAGGAATATTAAGAGAGATAAAACATTTTAACTGGGTAAGTTTATAAAATATTGATGAAGATTATTTGTCTTGGGACTAGATTGAATACAAAAGGATAAAACAGAAAAATCTTGAAATGTTTCTTTTATGAACTTTATAAAATTTTATGTAAAATGCATTGTTGATAACATAACTGGCTTTTGGAGCATATTGTAGATATGTTTTATCACATTTATAGTTAAAATTACAACCCTGCAAGTTGCACTTCCCTCTTTACATAAAGTGGTTTTAAAGAGATGGTCTTTTTTTCATTTATGTGGTTGTGTAGCAGAACATTAGCAAGTTGATGAATGAGGGTCTGCAATCATTTGTATGAACCACCAGCATTAATATCCTGCATTCTTACATTTAAGATTTTTACTGCATAATTAGTTTGATAAAGAATGTTCCAATACAGAGATAATGAAGTGATTTTAGTTCTTATTTGAAACTGATGTGAGCTTCCTTTAATGCATGCTCTAGTAAATGACGCAGATGGTGAGGACTACATAAGCCCTTATGTCTCCAGTGTTGCAGTACACTGAGCGATTTGTAAAAGGACTTAAGCAGTTCATCACTGTTCAACATTTGTCTCTTAATGCTGACTCAGTTTTTTTGTTAGGCTGTGTTATTAATTTAGTCTAGATATGTATCTGCATTACAATTTATAACTACACCAAAAAGATTTATTTGTATTTTTATGTTCTTATCAACTTAATGCATGAAAGCAAATTAATAGACACTTCTGGATAACACCATCAGTTTCTTTTTATTAATGACCTATATCTTAACAAACCTGCCTGGTCAGCCTTTAGATGGATGATCTCTTCAGCTTCAGCAGACTTCAAGGAATAGTTTGATCAAAAAAAATAAAATTTGCAGAAAATACACAACAATGCAGCTTTTCACTAGACGTTAATTGATGGACTGGAGTGATCTTTATATCAGTTGTTTTGACACTCATTCTGATGGCACCCATTCACTACAGTGGATCCATTGGTGAGCAAGTAATGTAATGCAAATTTTTTCCAAATTCGTACCGATGAAGAAAAATGAATCTACATCTTGGATGGCCCATGGGTGAGTCAATTTTAAGCAAGTTGATTTTTTCAGTTTCAGCTCTGGGAAAATTAATCATTCAAGCGCCCAGGGAGACTATTTCCACTTTGATCTGGAACCTAATTTAAGGACACATTTTACATGCTTCATGCATGTCTTTTTGTCCTGTCCTGGTCTCAGCTGATTTAAACTATCAGACCATTGTGAACCAGCAACAAATCAGCCACCAGCTGGTCATCTCAAAGTGGTTAAGTGGTTTTCAAAGTTTTTATTTTTATTTTATATATATATATTTACATCGTAGTTGATCAACCAGCTAATGACCATCTTAGACCTGCTACCATGTTCCAAAACACATCTACCAGATAGGTTGTGTTTCCCAACAGGGTTTTCTACACAGTGTTGCGACAATGGCCTGCCTGTGCTTTTTAATAATAATGACGTAAAGATGACCAGCCTTTGCATTTTTTATTCATATTTGGCTTTACTGCGTTTTGAGATTTACCGCTCCTCTTTGATGTAAATCGTGTTCCACCAGCAGCAGCATCTCACGATTAATTCTTCCCATAATGCCTCGCGTTAGTGCTCGTTGGCGCTGTCTGTGGTGCTGAAGCTGCTATCGCCAGCGGCAAGAGACCTCCTGCTCCAGCATCACCTCTGAGCAAAGGCGTTACGCGCTGGTCAGCGAGAGACAACCGTGATCACCTATTTGTTTATGTTCTTCGTGTCTTTTAACGCGTTTTAATAGTCGGGAATCTTTAGTGTTGAATTTAGCTCCCCTTGTATCCGTTCGCGCTTGTGTTTTTCGGTTCCTGTTTGGCTCGCATCCTTTATGCACAGCACGCTGCTCCAGCCCTTAAAGAAAACACAGGCATCCGTGTTGGAACAGCATGGCTTCCTGAGCGAGATGGAAGCGAAGCAGCACTCGATCAAGAGCTTGAAAAGCTATCCGGAGGCTGGGGGCCGGAGTCTGGCGGCGGCAGCGGGTGGGGACGTCGGCGGCGGAGGTGGAGGGTATCGCGTCGGCGGCGCGGAGATGGAGATGGAGGCGAAAATACAGAAAGCGATCGACTTCAAACTGGAGGGTCACCGATGCTACAAGGAGAAAAAAATCCGGGAAGCAATCGGGAAATATCACAGGGCGCTGCTGCAGTTGAAAGGGATCCATGTCGTCGACGGGACCACCGGATCCGAGGTGAACCTCCTGAACCAAGCCGCGGCCAAGCTGACAGAAGAGCAGCGGCGAGCGGTGGAGAGCACCGAGATCGAATGCTACGACAGCCTGACAGGTGAGACTCCGAGTCCCGAGGAAACAGCCGCTGTCATTGTGCTGAACGGCTCGCGGGAGGTTGCATGAGGCTAAAGATAAGGTGAAGGTGTTAGAGGATACACAAAGGGCTTTAATATAAGTCTAATTCCACAGCAGGAAAATGGATGTGTTTTATAAAAACAACACTGAAAACAATCAATAAAGCCACTTTTTGTGCTTAACGACCAGTTTGGCCTTCTTTGTTCATGAGCCAGTGTCATAATAATCCAAGTTCATTTAATTTTCTATTTAATTTTCTATAAAAATCTATTTTAATACGTAGCCTACTAGTAAGTGCGCTAATCACTTCATTTTTTTTACTTGCCTTTCAATTCAGTATACAACCAAGGATAGCTTCTATAAACAGTTACAACAAAATAGCTGGTTTAGTTTGTAGTAAACCCGGAAGAAAATAAGCGCGTTCGAGACAGATTCCATCGGGAATTTGTTTGGGTTGTTTTTGCAATAGCGATTTCAATTTTTGAGAAAAATAACGTGTTGTTAACACTACTCGAAGAGGTTTTAGCGCAAAACCGTTTTGTTTTATATAAAGACTACAACTAATGTGAGATTTGTCATGCACATGAACTCATTTCATTGTGGTCTTTGTAGAAACGTGTTAGCTTGTTTTTGAAACACAACAGCTTCAAAATTGAAGCTTATGGGAATTTTAAACACGAAGCAAATAAAAGCATTATATGGCTTCTAAATCATAGTCTAGTGAGTATCATTTTATTATGGCTATGTGTAGTCAATACATTCTTTTATTGCGTTTTCAGTCTTTAAATTACAAACCCTATGTGATTATAGACCAATGCATATTGTTTCCCATATGACATACACTCTGTTAGTTCAGTTGTCGATAAACAGGGGATAACATAAAAAAAGATCAGAGATTCCAGCTGTGTTTGCTCATTGGAAGAATTTTGGTTAATACTCATGCACATCTGCTTGATCTGGATGGGGGTGATGCCTGGTGTTCATGGTCCTTGATGTCTCTGGTGGTCTCACATGGTGGTCGATTTGAGGTTTGATTTGAATGTCACAAATGTGGCAAACACTTCAGGCCCTCTGGGGGAAGCATTAAGGCGTGAAAGAGAGAGAATGGAAAATTTCACCGGCCACCACTGCAAAATTTCCATTTGTTTGAATTCCTTCCCACAGTCACCTTCCTTTGTTTGTCCTCCTGCAGTCATGATGATGAGGGTGAGCTGGAAATATATATAGAAATTATATAAATGGCTATATAAAGATGCATTTTATAGTTACATACAGTGCTTAGGGCCTCTGAGGGTTGAGATGCATGTACGTAGGATGCAGACAGAGTTTTGCATTTCATCCAGCTTTTGTCAACTGTACTTCTTTTAAATAGAGACGAGCTGTTGTCATGGTTTGTATGTCTTGAAATTTCATGTGCAAAATCTTTAAAGCTAATTTCTCATCTGGTGATGTAGTCACAGTCAAAGTACAATCCTTGATCCATGATACAACTGATTTTAACTGCTTGTTGTAAGGTGCCTACATGGCGTTGTGTTTTCAACAATCACGTGACAAGTAGCCCATTGCTTGTGTGCTGTTGCTGGCCTCAGCGATTGTACTGGGGGGGTGTGGATTGCCATGTAAGGGCAAGTAGATGGGGGAGGGGGGGGTGCAGTAGAATAGCCTTCTGTGCGATCTGCAAATCTGAATGATGCTGTTGTGTGTGTGTGAGTGTGTGAAGTAAAGGGCCTTCTAACCATGGTTTGTTCTGACAAGGCAAGGCCTTCCATCTGTATTGTTCAACTTCAGCCAGCCACAGCAACTTCTTCAGCACTCTTTTACAAAGCCTGCTGAGTCGTCTCTAGCAAACACACGAGTCTTGGCTCGGCAAGGTGTCATAAGTTAAGCTTGACAGGTCCAAGAGGCCATACAATATACTACGTCTGAAGCTAAACTGAAAGAGGAAGATATCAAAACATGAAACGGCTGAGCAAAGAGATGTTATGAGAGCTAGCTTGCAAGGAAATAAAGGCGAAAACCATTTGTACTGTTTAAATGAAAAACAAAAATCAAGAAATACATGTGGCAAGTACAGTACAATTACCTAACTTTGTCTGAACAGCAAGAAGATGAATGGTTAATTTGCCATCCTTATTTATAATACCATGTCTAAGCCGTGCATTTCCAAGAGGACAGGACAGCATTTCTAAGTGGGTTATGCCTACATTTGATTGAAACTTTTTTTGGTAGTGCAGTTACGAAAGATACAGAGAAACTCTTTTCAGCACACACCTTGCATACCCTGTCATAAAACTGAAGATGAAAAATATAAATAGTAATGTATACAGTATCATATATAGCTGTTATCTTACATCATCTACTTGCCAAACAGTATTCATTAGACTAACATGCTCTTCAGTAGTGTATGGTGGGAAGAGTGTGCGTTTGTTTAATGTGTTGTGATTTATATTGCATTTTGTCTAACCACTGTTCATTCGAGGCAGTGCCATATATAAGCGCTGAAACTGAGAGCTTGTGAAATCACTGTGGAATAAAAACAACACTGTCATTTTAGCACATTTCAAGCTGTATTATCATAGATAGCTTAGACAATAATGCTAATGCAAACAGAGTAAAGCTGTTTGGATACGCTTTTTATTTTATTGGTACTCACAAACCCAGCTGTTGTGCTTTTATCAAGCTCATGTTTCAACACATTTTGTATTCTTATCATGTTTTCAAGAAAAGAAAAAAAATCTAAGCATATTTAAACAAGATAGATTTTCTTGAAAAGCCAAACTGCATAAGTTTGGATTCAGTAATATTAAAAGAAGTCTCTTACGCTCACAAGACTTCAATTATTTGGTCCAAAATGCAGTAAAAATTTTAATGTTGATGAAATGTAATTATAATTGAATGGCAAAGCTGCATTTTCAGCAGCCATTACTCCAGTCTTAAGTGTCACATGATCCTTCAGAAATAGTTAATATGCTGTTTATTATTATCATTAAAACATTTAAATGATACATTTTAAACATTAAAACTGCCTAACATTTTTGTGGAAACTGTGATACGTTTTTTTTTTTTTTTTTTTTTTTTTTCAGGATTTTTGATGAAAACAGCATTTATTTTAAATAGACCCATTTTGTAACATCATAAATGTCTTTACAGTTACTTTTGATCAGTTTAATGATTTTTTTTCTTTTTTTTTTGAGAATATTTCACTTTCACAGTTGTTTAAAAATATTTATTTTAATTATTTAATTGTAAAGGTATGTGTTAAGTTTAAAGTTTTATTGTTTTAAGTTGTTTTAAATCAAACAAAATTTGCGTGTTACACTTAATGGTGTGCTTCATATTTTTTTTTATCACTTTTCAAATATAAATGCTAGAGTATTCTTTTCAACACAAGGCTTGTGGGAAATTATGTGAATCATGTGTCTATATAACGCTTGTTGACCTTTTGTTCTCTCATTACAACGGATCGCGACAGTCAATGAATTTCTCAACCCTGATGTCCAATTAGAATAGGACGTATTAAAATGAAATCAAGACTTTCTCTCTTTCACTCCTCTCTCTCTCTTTGCCTGGAGAGTCCAGATAGGGGTTGCATTACATTCATCAACTCAAGGAAACGTTCTTATCACAGTCCCAAGAGCCAAATGCTTAAAAAGGAAAGAGATATTAAAGACTTTTTTTCACCTGCCAGATCTCTATGTCTAGAAGACTTGCTGATGTGCATTAGGTTTGAATAAAAGGTAAAGGGAAGAAGAAGCGTGATGGACGAAGTGTCTTTGTTAATTATTGTGGTGGTTGGCCAGCAGAGACAGCTGGTGCCAGGTCCGCAGATGGCATGGCATCGCCACAGGGTTCCTCTGGGCACAAGCTTTACTTACTGTACAGTACACTGTATTATGTTATAGCGCTTTGCCACGGCCGGGGGGATGGAGGAGAAAATGAGAGAGATCATAAAGTACTGGATCAGAGGAGGTTTGGCAGCGTGTATGTGTGTGTGTCCGTGGATATGCAGAGAGAATGCATATCTGCTTACATTTTCTAGGTCTGTAGAACCTGAACATGTTGTTTAGGTCCCTCTGCGCTTTCCTGCTGAAGTTGTGGGTCATTTTTCATGGTAAGAAGATGGCCACCAAAGCCAAGAATGCATCCATAAGAACTGCTGTCACTGCAATAAAGGCAGTAAGGGGAGGAATAGGAGCACTTTAGTCAACCTCGGCTAATATTAAAATGTGTAGTTTTGCTGGCTTGCGTTGAAAGCATATTTCTAATAGATGTTTGCTTGTCCAAAACAAGATACTGACCAAGAAAACGTTGACTTCAGAAGAGCAAAATTTCATTTTTATTGATAAATAAGCAATAAGTAGGCTACTGGCAACTTTATTTGAATGATCTGATCTTGATGTCAGATAGCTGATATTTCAGTTTTGACATCTCAGAGATGAGCTCTGCTACTCAAGCTATGGAATAATTATTAATTAGTATTGAAAGATAATATTAAAAATGTCTGAGTGAAATAAAACTGGCTTGATATTATATCTAAATGGCAAATCAATGTGGAACTTCTACAGACCACACAACTAAAAATCAAGGTGAAGAATATTATAATTAATACAATTTCACTTTATGGTCTCATGATAAGTTTACATCAGCACAAGCTAATAAACATTAATGTGCTCAGCCTTACTATGTAATGACATCACAAGCTGCTCATCTTTGGCGAGAGACTGTTATATGAATAATACAAGCAATATTTATTATAAAAACAGGCAATGTCTTATGATGCTGAGTCATGTACTGATGCTTGTTTGCAAGAGGGAGAGAGGAAGCACACCCCGGTACATCAACACAATGCTAGTCCTCCCTCAAGATAATCTCTCTAAGGGCCACTTAAGATTTCTCTTGACCTGAAACACTTCTGTGTAAAGGCCTTATTGTAAACAGTTTAGTGGAGTGATGTAGAAGCCGCCGTAGTGTCTCGAAATTAAAGGGATAGTTTAAAAAATATATATATATATATTCTGTTATCATCTGCTCACCCTCAATGATAAATTTTCTCTGTGATGTTGCATTTTAATCTAGGATGCTTTTTCTTATGCAGTGCCGTTGTTTTGGGGGAAGCTCTGCACCTGAAAGCCCTGCATGTGAGCTTGCACATGTTTATGTGTGAATATGTTTTAAATAGAGTAGGTTAGAGCTCCAGATGGTTGTAGTGATGCTGACAGCAGCACACAGCTCCAGATGCAGCCTTTGTGTGCAGGATTTAAAATGAAAACCCTGAAAAAGTCTGCTGTTGCATTCTTATTCCAGCGAGAAACAGGATGTTCCTAAAAAAAATAAATAAATAGGTACAAAGTATACTGAAAGTGGTGTGGGTGAATTAATGGTTGATGTAATGGTTGAAAAAAAATTCAGCCTCATGTAGTTTTCAAAGCTGTATGCCTGTATTTCCTCTGATTTTACTAGCTTTACAGTACAATTTTACTGGTTGCTATTTGGTTGCTTCAGTGGTAGGTGCAAGCAGATTGAAGGAATGCATACAAATGAAATTGTAGTTGTACAAATTCATATGAATTTCCCACCAGTTCTCCAAAACGTAAAATACTATAGTTACAATTTGCCCTCAGAGGGTGTTGGGAAAACAGCAACCAGTGCAAACTTCAGAATTTCTCCTTTTGCGTTCCATGAGGTGAACCTGTAGTGCAAATAATGACAAAACTTTGGGTGAACTATTCCTTCAATGTATAACATTGCTGTGGCCTATAGCTGTTTTCAGTGGACTTGACAAGATGTCACTCACTGTAATCCAAACTGCCAAGCACATTGAAGCACCAAGAATATTCACTGGAAGCTGGCCAGCATGATATTCCTGAGAACTTCTCTATTTAGATACATCACTGCAACAAAACATTTACAAAAAACAGCCATTTATTTTTACTTGAGTCTACGTAACAGTGAACATACTGCATGGTTATAGTTCCTGCTGCTTGAATTGTCAACAGTGTTGTTAACAGAAGTGTAATTATGCTGTTTTTAGTGAAGGATCCAATGTTTGCCTGCTCAGTTGAAAAGCAAAAAGCTGTTGTCGTCTGGTTGTGTTTGTCCTCTGTAGGGGGCTGTACTGCTGATGCACCATTGGCCATTTCTAGGATGCAGAGTCATTTAGGGACAGTCGGCACTATGGGTCAGCGACACAACACGTTTCCTGCCTGGAGATGTCCAAGTGAAAAAAACTCCCTGTGTTTCAGTCATGAATTCTCACATTCATGATGCAGTGTCATTGGTATGATACATTAGTAAGGCACTTTTGTATCTTATTTACAATCTACTCAAAGATTACATATTAGTGCCTTAAAGTGTACATATTAAAAAATAAATGGTACTTACAGACATAGCATCATGTCAAGGGTACTGCCTTTTTTCTTTCTTACTTGTAAGTGTGTTCCAATGCCATTGAAAATAGACAGCAAAAATAATTTTTTAATTAGTATTTTTCTTTTATTGTTTCCTAGTAAAAAATAGTTTTTAAATACTGGTATCCTCTGGTAAATAGATTTTTTCTTGTTTTAAAGTGTAAATATTTATGATAAAACTATATAATTTTTATTTTTTTTTAATATATATATATATATATATAATACATTTAAATTATTAAAGAGAATATATATATATATATATATATTATTTATTTATTTTTTTTTACCAGTGGTGGGAAGAAAACTAATATTAAAACATACTTCAAGAATGATATATAAATAGATATAGATACATTTAAATTATTAAAGAGAAATCTATTGAATTATTTATTATTAATAATTAAGATATTAAAATATTAAGACAGAGAATGTTCTCTGTTTTGTTTGGACTTTTATGTTGAAGTCCTTTGTAGTTTTATTTTTGATTAGTTCCCTGTGATTCCCAGATGTGTCTTGTTTTTCAACGTACCCTTGTGTATATAGCCCTTGTGTTTTATCCATTCTCTGATGTTGTTCCTTCATGGATGTCTCATAAGCGGCCCCAGGTCTGTTCCTCTTTTCCTGGTTTGTGTATTGTTATGTATTTTTGCCATTATTGTAATAATTACTGTGCACCTGGATCTTTCTCTCTCCCATCTTTGCATTTATATATTTTTTTATTTATATTCTATTATATTTTTTCTTCAACAAAAATCCTGATTAAGATTTTCATTTGTTTATTTCATTTATTTATTAAATTTTATTATTTATTATTTATTTATTTTATTATTATTATTATTTTTAATTTAATTTAATTTATTTTATTTTGTTTGCATTATTTCATATTATTTTGCAGTGTACAAATGTTGTACAACCACCAGACTTGAGCACTTTAAGCATTTTGGAAAAGTTCACCCCAAAAAAAATATTATTAAGAAAAAAGTATTAAGTGACCTCTCTAAGGATCCATATCATCTAGCTCTTTCCACTGTTATGCATATTCATCAAGTCTCTGTTAATGCCCGTGTCTAAGTGGAGTTACATTGGTAATGTTTCCATACAGTCATAATGGTTTACCGAAACCTCTGGTGCTAAGTGCATCGCTTAAGGTCTCTGACTGGGAATCCAGCCGGCTGCAGTCTGCTCATCATCCTCTAGCCTCAGCATCACAATTCAATCACGGAATATACAGGTGATTCTCAATAAATTAGAATGTTGTGGAAAAGTTCATTTATTTCAGTAATTCAACTCAAATTGTGAAACTTGTGTATTAAATAAATTCCATGCACACAGACTGAAGTAGTTTAAGTCTTTGGTTCTTTTAATTGTGATGATTTTTGTCTCACATTTAACAAAAACCCACCAATTCATTATCTCAACAAATTAGAATACTTCATAAGACCAATAAAAAAAACATTTGTAGTGAACTGTTGGCCTTCTGGAAAGTATGTTCATTTACGGTACATGTACTCAACACTTGGTAGGGGCTCCTTTTGCTTTAATTACTGCCTCAATTCGGCGTGCCATGGAGGTGATCAGTTTGTGGCAGTGCTGAGGTGGTATAGAAGCCCAGGTTTCTTTTACAGTGGCCTTCAACTCATCTGCATTTTTTGGTCTCTTGTTTCTCATTTTTCCTCTTGACAATACCCCAGAGATTCTCTATGGGGTTCAGGTCTAGTGAGTTTGCTGGCCAGTCAAGCACACAAACACCATGGTCATTTGACCAACTTTTGGTGCTTTTGGCATTATGGGCAAGTGCCAAATCCTGCTGGACAATTAAATCAGCATCATTGGTCAGCAGAAGGAAGCATGAAGTGCTCCAAAATGTCTTGGTAAATGGGTGCAGTGACTTTGGTTTTCAAAAAACACAATGGACCAACACCAGCAGATGACATTGCACCCCAAATCATCACAGACTGTGGAAACTTAACACTGGACTTCAAGCAACTTGGGCTATGAGCTTCTCCACCCTTCCTCCAGACTTTAGGACCTTGGTTTCCAAATGAAATACAAAACTTGCTCTCATCTGAAAAGAGGACTTTGGACCACTGGGCAACAGTCCAGTTCTTCTTCTCCTTAGCCCAGGTAAGACGCCTCTGACGTTGTCTGTGGTTCAGGAGTGGCTTAACAAGAGGAATATGACCACTGTAGCCAAATTCCTTGACACATCTGTGTGTGGTGGCTCTTGATGCCTTGATCCCAGCCTCAGTCCATTCCTTGTAAAGTTCACTCAGATTCTTGAATCGATTTTGCTTGACAATCCTCAGAAGGCTGTGGTTCTCTCGGTTGCTTGGGCATCTTTTTCTTCCACACTTTTTCCTTCCACTCAACTTTCTGTTAACATGCTTGGATACAGCACTCTGTGAACAGCCAGCTTCTTTGGCAATGAATGTTTGTAGCTTACCCTCCTTGTGAAGGGTGTCCATGATTGTCTTCTGGACAACTGTCAGATCAGCAGTCTTCCCCATGATTCTGTAGCCTAGTGAACCAAACTGAGAGACCATTTTGAAGGCTCAGGAAACCTTTGGAGGTGTTTTAAGTTGATTAGCTGATTGGTATGTCACCATATTCTTATTTGCTGAGATAGTGAATTGGTGGGGTTTTGTTGAATGTCAGCCAAAATCATCACAATTAAAAGAACCAAAGACTTAAACTACTTCAGTCTGTGTGCATTGAATTTATTTAATAGACAAGTTTCACAATTTGAGTTGAATTACTAAAAATAAATGAACTTTTCCATGACATTCTAATTTATTGAGAAGCACCTGTATAAAAAAACAATCTCCACACATTTTAAATCACAGGCATACGATCAAGTGTCCATACAGGGATGTTTTGATTACTGTCAGCATGTGCATATGGTGTTTAAGGGCATTATGGGAGGGAGCTGCAGGGATACCCCATTAATATTTCATCCTCTCCTCTTAAACATGATCAACAATTCTATCTCTGCTGAGGTTCTGCAGCATGCAAGCAGATCTGACTGAGTAATCTAGACTTTTTCTCTCTGCAATCCATGTTGCACTGTGGGTAATCCATGCAGATAGGACAGTGGACATTGATGACTGTGAGGGATGAAGAGGGAAACATTGCAGTCTGTACAGTGCTTTTTTATTTATAATTAAGGTGGAGAACACATTCTTAGCATTTTTACATGCCCCAATGGACAAAAAAATTGTATACACCCCTGTGGAGAAGATGAGTCATCAATATTTTGGTCAATTTTCCAGAGCGGTAAAAGACTATTTAATGCAAATACCTGCAAAATGTGTATTTTGTCAACTAGAGATGTCAAAAGTGTCAGTAATTGTCTGTGAAATAAGGATCTGAGATGGTTGTTTTTTTCTTATTAGATTTAAAACTGCAGAGTCATATATGCTGTCAGCTCCCCTGGCGTACATGTGCATGGTGTGGTGAACAAGGCTGTCATTCTGTGATTACAGATGGTCAGAGGGAGAGAAAGGCAGAGGGAAAAGAGGGGGAAGGGGGTGGTAAGCAAAATATGGTGAGTGGGCCTCATCGAGTCCCTTTAAAAAACAAGTCAGTGTTCAGTGCGTGACTGCAGTCTTCACCATCACCCACTCCAGCAATCAGTATCACTTCAGTCCTTCCAAACCCCACCCCTTCCGGGAGAAAAATCATATTCATTTTCTCCATATAGATTTTTAATATCAGTCTTTCAACACAGACTGGCAACTATGAGATTAAGTGATGATTAAGGTATATGCTTCAGTTTTGATAAAAAAATAAAAATAAATCACGTTCGTTTACTATATTAATTCTAGGTAGAGAACTACATTACCCACAATCCATGAATACAGATCCACCAATCAGAGAAGTTATTGCTAACATGGAAATGTGAACAGCAACAAAAGAGCTCAGCAGAGACCTCCCATTCTCATGAAGCATTGCATATGATATGAGTCTCACTACCCTCTTTATTTATTTATTTGTTTAATTTGTTTTTGTTTGTTTGTATATATTTGAAAATACATTTTACATATATTGTTTTTTATACTTTTTTATACGTTTTATGTTTTAACTTAATACTTAATGTCAAGCAAATTATGCCCACCCACTCCCATGAAACACTGCGAAAGACATAATCAAACCAGTCTCCCTGCGCTCTCAAATATTTGTATGTATATGCAGATTTTGCAGTAAACATAAAATGTTATTTCTTTATACACAATCAAAAAATATAAATCAACCGTTTTATATTTATCCATTGTTTTTCATTTGATTATGTCACAATGCTCTATGAGATTGACTTTTTTTACTTTTTTTTTATCTCTATTGGAAAAATGAATTCAAACAAATACTTCCAGAACCAAGGTTACTGAAAAAGTGGGCGAGCACTGTTGCAGTCTATTGTGAACTCGCAAACTTCTGGTTGATTATACACTCACTCTTTATTTGCTGTTTATAGAGCCTTGATGCTGTCTCAGAAACAGATGTGATTTCTCAGGACACCTGTTTCAGTGATATCTGTCAGGTACTATGCCTGTTATGCATGGAACTTATTACATTCGTGGAAAATGTGAATATTATAAGAACAAAGACAAAGACTGTGATTTGGAAGATGAATGAAGATTTGTAGATGAATGAAGAAGGGTAAAGTGATTATGCAGTTACCAAACTTGGAACAGAAATGAGATTCATACAATATGAATAGGTCATTTACTCCTAATCAGAAATAGTGAGCTAAAAATGAGAAGCTGGGAGGGGAGGAGGGAGGGATGGATGGGACGAAAGAGAGCCATCGGCGGTTGTTAAGTCTCGGGGGCCTCGTGATTTAGGGCAACCTTCCTCTTAGCGTCCTTCAAGCCACAGTGCACTGACTGACAAGGCCATTATTAACAGTCTTCAGAGCAGGGGAGAGCAACTAGCATTTAGCAGTAACTAATGTTTGAATTATATACATGTGATCTCAGGGTCCCTCAGCCTTGTTAAATAAGACTGAAAACCAACTCAAGCACATCTGCTGCTAAACTCTTCTGAGACCCACTATTATCTTTTAAAGCAGTCTGTTACTACTTGCTGTTGGGGGTGATATGTTTTGTTTGCTAAGGGTTGAGTGACTACCTTATTTAAAACTGCATGAAGAGGAAAGCTTATACTGCTGTGTTTTATATGATATTGATATAATGTGACAAAATGAGTAAACAAACAAATGCATCACGCTAAATTGGATAAAATGAGTCATGTGTTTATCATTGCACTGTAAACATATTACCACGTAATGTCATATGGTTGCTTATGCTGACTAGATGAGACTAGATCACTAGATCACATGGAGAGGAGGATGGCGTTGGCTGTTATGTAGTACCAGCCTCAGTATATTCTTGATCTGTCAGGCTATATTCTGATTGTCTGTCTTTATGTAACTTCCGGTCCGGCGAATCTATCTATCTATCTATCTATCTATCTATCTATCTATCTATCTATCTATCTATCTATCTATCTATCTATCTATCTATCTATCTGTTATTCATTTGTTTGTCTATTCTATCATTTTGTCTGACTGTCTAGTATAGTCAAATTTAAAAGTTTGTTCAGAATAGGGGTGTGTGATATCACGATTTTTGATCTCACACATTCTATCAGTTGCAGTTCTGGCATCTCCGTCTCAATATAGACTACTGTATAATGGCACATACATTAGGGTGACCAAATGTGCCATTTTCCCAGGACACGTCCTGGCCAGGATATCTATATTGCCTAAAATATCCAGGTTTTGGCTTTGGTTTCCTGTTTTTATACTTAATGAAAGTAATGATTGTTTGATCAATAACATGCAGATATTGTACGTAATCAACCAATCGCAGGGCGTGAGAAGGTGGGATCTACAGAGAACAGTCCCGACCGGTGTATGACATCAAAGTACCGTGAGAGCGATTCAAAGCACAAGAAGCCATCTGCTCTCTAGAGCTTTCACGGTACTTTGTCATACAACAATTGTTCTGCGCAGCGCAAACAATGCCAAAACGTGGATATTTTAGGCAATATAGAAATCCTGGCCAGGATGTGTCCTGGGAAAATGGTACATTTGGTCACGCTAACATACATTCATTTCAAATGTAAACTCAGTGGTAGGGTTACACTCACGGACACAGCACTTATTCACAATCACAAAAGTACATTAATTGCATGTGCTTTAAAGCCTTGGCAGTTAAACATTTAATTTGTGTGCCATTCGCTTTTCCGACTTTGATAAAAATACTATTGATGCCACATTCTTCAAAATAACTTTTACTGTGCATATAGAAAAGAACCCCCCACCCCCTTAAAATAATCATATTTTGTTGCTTTGCAGCCTGAAATTAAGACAGGCACAGTTTTTGTTTTATCCAGCTGTATTTACTCAGTGCAACCAAAATTCTTACTTGGCCTCAGCACCAAACTATATTTCTGGCGGAAATCAAATACAGCTCACCATCCAAATAACAGCATACCTACAGTAAAGCATGGAGGTGGTAATATCCTGTGGGTCTTTCTCTGCAGCAGGGACTGGAGCACTTGTCAGGACAGAAGGAAAAATGGATGGGGCAAAATACCATCAAATTCTTGAGGAAAATCTGCTGCCCTCTGCCAAAAAGTTGTCAAGATGACGATGACCCAAAGCACACAGCAAAACTTAGCACACAGTGGTTGAAGGAGAAAAAAGTGAATGTCCTTTTTGGCCTACTTAGAGCCCAGACTTAAACCCCATTGAAAATCTGTGGAATGACTAGAAGACTGCAGTCCACAAACGGTCACCATCAAATTTAACTGAACTGAGCAGTTCTGCAAAGATGAGTGGGCAAATATTGCAAAGTCTAGATGTGCAAAGTTAGTAGAGACATATCCCAACAAACTAGAGGCTGTAATTAAAGCAAAAGGTGGTTCAACAAAATACTGACACAAGGGGTGATCCTTTTTCCAAATCACTGATTCTGTTGTTTTTGTTTGTTTGATATTTTTTTTAATTTTTTTATTTATTTTTTTTACTTTTTTCTGACATGTTGGTGTTATATCTTTATAAGAGCCGTATGTTATAAAAGTTATATCTTTATAAATACAGCTCGATAAAACAAAAACTGTGTCTGTCTTCATTTCAGGCTGCAAAGCAACAAAATGTGATTATAAGGGGGTGATTCTTTTTCTAAACCCATTGTATGTTTAACAGAAGAAAGAAACTAATTCAGGTTTAAAACAACTTGAAAGTGGAGTAAACAATAACAGAATTAAAATTTTTGGGTGAACTATTGCTTTGATGTTAATAAAAACAAAAAAAAAAAAAAACACAAATAATAATTATTCCATTACATTTATATAGCACTTTTCTGGGCACTCAAAGTGCTTTACATAGAAGGGGGGAATCTCCTCAACCACCACCAGTGTGCAGCATCCACCTGGATGATGCGACGGCAGCCAAACCACACATCAGCATATTGGTGGAGAGGAGAAAGAGTGAGGAAGCCAATCAGTGTATGGGGATGGTTAGGAGGCGAATTGTGGTGTTCTCTGTGAGCGAATTTGGCCAGGATGCCGGGGTTACACCCCTGGGATTTTTAATGACCACAAAGAGTCAGGACCTCGGTTTAACATCTCATCCGAAAGATGGTGCTTTTTGTCAGTATAGTGTCCCCGTCACTACACTGGGGCATCGGGACCCACACAGACCACAGGGTGAGCGCCCTGTTGGCCTCACTAACACCTCTTCCAGCAGCAACCAAGTTTTCCCAGGAGGTCTCCCATCCAGGTACTGACCTACATAGCTTCAGTGGGCAACCAGTCTACTAATACACTACTTTCTTTTTCTATTGGTCTCTGGAATTGCCAGTCTGCTGTAAACAAAGCAGATTTTATTACTTCAATTACTAGTCATTCAAGACTAAACCTCATGGCCCTGACAGAGACTGGGATCAAACCAGAGGACAATGCTACACCTGCAGCACTCTCCAATAATTTCTCTTTTTCCCACTCACCCTGTCTGACTGGAAGAGGTGGAGGTACTGGTCTGCTTATTTCTAATGATTGGAAATGTAATCCTTTACCATCTCAACAGCTCAGTTGAATCACATTCAGCCACTATTACCCACCCTCTTAAACTCGACCCCCAGGACCACTAGGTAACTTCATGGAAGAATTAGATGTGCTGCTCTCAACCTTTCCTGAGGACGGTACTCCCCTAGTTATGCTTGGAGACTTCAACATCCACCTAGATAAACCTCAGGCTGCAGACTTCCACACTCTGCTTGCCTCTTTTGATCTCAACCATGTGTCAACTACTGCTACTCACAAATCAGGCAACCAGCTGGACCTTATTTACACACGACACTGTTCCACTGATCATGTACTGTTTACTCCACTGCACAACAACAAACACCCCCCCCTAACTCTAAAATTCAACAACACTCATCCACCAAACATGTAACCCTCACCATCTCGCTTCCTAATGTAACCTACGCTCACTCTCACCCTCCCAGCTATCTGCTATGGTTTCATCTTTGCTTCCTTTCCCTAAACAGTTATCATCTCTTGTTGTTAACAGTGCTACTGATACTTTCTCCTCCACTCTTACGTCTTGTTTAGACACTGTCTGCTCCTTGTCTTCCAGGCCAGCTTGTCCACCTCTTCTGCCCTGGTGTTCTCTGTGAGCATCGTTCTAAGTTCAGAGCTGCTGAAAGAGTATGGCACAAATCACAAACCTTAATGTATATCGATCACTCAAATCACAAACCACCACAAAAAAATAAACAACTAAACTAACTCTCCCACTACCCAAAAACAACAACCTCCCTATCTCTTCCACCCACCAAAAAACATCTTACAACCTCCACATTCCTCCTCCTCCCCCTCCTTCATCAACTCTAACAGCTACAGACTTTGCCACATTCTTCATTAATAAAATTACAAACCTCCACCATAATTTGCCACACCACAAACTGTCAAACACATCTTAGCAGCAAACATACACTCGTTTTCATCCTCTGAGGCAGAAGTCTCTAAACTCATCCTTTCCAATCATCCTACTACTTGTTCGCTTGATTCTATTACATCTCATCTCCTTCAAGCCATTTCTCCTGCCATTGTACCTGCACTCACCCACATTGTTAACACATCCCTTCACACTGGTGTTTTTCCCTCAACATTTTAACAGGCTCGTATAACCCCACTTCTTAACCCACTCATAACCCAACTCTTTTAGAGAACTTCAGACCGGTTTCCCTTCTACCTTTCATTACAAAAACACTTGAACGAGCTGTGTTCAACCAAGTTTCTGCCTTTCACACACAGAACAACCTCCTGGACAGCAACCAATCTGGCTTCAGAAGTGGACATTCGACTGAGACTGCCTTGCTCTCAGTTGTTGAACCCCTAAGATTGGCAAGAGTGGCTTCCAAATCTTCTATACTTATCTTGCTGGATTTGTCCACTGCTTTTGGTACGGTGAACCACCAGATCATCCCGTCAATCCTATTGGCAAAGGGCATCTCAGGAACCGCACGCCAGTGGTTTGAGCCTTACCTCTCAGATAGGTCCTTCAGGGTACCTTGGAGAGGTGAGGTGTCCACGTCGCTACATCAAGCTACTGGGGTGCCTCAGGGCTCAGTTCTTGTACCACTTCTATTGTCTGTCTTCATGGCATCACTAGGTTCTGTCATTCAGAAACATGGCTTTTCATATCACTGCTATGCTGATGACAGTCAACATACCTTTCATTCCATCCTGATGATAGCTGCTCGCATCTCAGCATGTCTAACAGACATTTCTTGTTGGATGACGGACCATCACCGTGAACTCAACCTGGCTAAGACAGAACTGCTTGTGGTTTCAACAAACCCATCACTTTATCAAAATTTCACTATTCAGTTAGGCTCATCAACCACAACTCCTTCAAAAACAGCTAGAAACCTTAGAGGTGTGATTGATGATAAGCTGAATTTCTCAGACCACATTGCTAAAACTGCCCGGCCCTGCAGATTTGCTTTATACAACATTAGTAAGATAAGGCCCTTTCTATCAGAACATGCAACACAACTCCTTGTTCAAGCTCTTGTTCTGTCCAGGCTGGACTATTGCAATGCTCTCTTGCTAGGACTTCCAGCCACTTCTATCGAACCTCTACAATTAATCCAAAATGCGAATGCACGTCATAGCTTTGTTCATCAATTTGTGCATAGCTCTGCATCAGCACTGGCTACCATATTTAAATGAGGCATGAAAAGCCTACAAAACCACCACTGGCTCTGCACCCCTTTACCTAAATTCATTACTTCAGAGTTATGTGTCCTAGAAGCTTGCGTTCTGCAAGTGAACGATGCATTATTGTGCCATTGTTCTATTGCTTTGGATAAAAGCATCTGCTAAATGACTAAATGTAAATGTATATTATGTGTGTTTGTAATATGCATCTTTGTTCTTATTTTTAATAACAAAGATAAAATAATGACAAAGATTTTTATCTTTGCCCACTTTGGCCTAAATATCTGCCATTCTTTTTTTATTTTATATTTTGTTACCTAAGGCTTTGTTTTTAAAATATGAAAATGAGTTTGGCTGTACTGCTCAGACAGCTTGCAAAATAGTAAAACCAACATGACAACGATTCGTGATAAAATTATGAATCATGATTTTTCTCAAAAAAAAAAAAATCGTGATATGATATTTTTGCCATATCGCCCACCCCTTATTCAGAATAATATATGGTATGATGAGGTCAGTGTGCGGGTGAGTAAGGACACAGTGGGAGGGGAGGTGTCATTTAGACTGATGGGTCCCTGCATCAACCATTAAGCATCAAGAGAACTAATTACCATCAGTGTGACAGCAGGGTAATCACCACAAACCAACACCGCTTTAAATTAGTTCCACTCACCTACCTGATGCTGTCGGCCCTGCACCTGTCAAAAGAGCAGCACCCCTGAGAGAGCTAAAGGGACAGAAAAAAAGCACAGAGAGGGAAGAGAAGATAATAAGGAGGGCAGAAAGAGGAGAGGGAGTGATCCAGTCCACTGGAGATGGATGTTCCTAGAAGAGGGCATTTGAAATAGTTTGCCCTCAAGTTCTCACTCCCTCTGCCTCACCTTTTTGCTATTCCATGCGCTTCACAAACAATGATCCGCTCTCTTCCTGTTTTGCTACTTTCTCCTTCTTTCTAACATTTGTATCTGGTAGCTTTTCTGAAGAAAAAAAACGTTTTTGGTTTTTCTTATGTGAAGGTGTAAATATGAGGGGGATTCTCAACATTTGCTAACCACTTCTACATATTGCTTGTCATCTCTTTCTCTCTCTCTCTCTCTCTCTCTCTCTCTCTCTCTCTCTCTCTCACACACACACACACACACACACACACACACACACACACACACAACAGCTGTCCCTGCACCTGTTCAGTTTTAGGGTAAATATAGCCAGTGATCTCCAAAATCATCTTAAAGGGATAGTTCTCCCAAAAATAAACACACTGCCATTATTTTAGTCCACTTCCTTTTGTTCCAAACCATTATGACTTTATTACTTCTGTGGAACTTAAAAGAAGATTCTTAGCAGAATGTTCACACTGCTCTTCTTCATATAATGAAAGTGAATAGAGTAAGTTACTGCTGAGCTCCAAAAAGACACTGTTAAAGTAATCCATATGATTAATGTGCTATATATTTCAAGAAAGCTAAGAGAACAAATTTCAAGCTGTTAGCTGTTTGGTCACAGAAAATGTAATATGAAAATGTTAATGCATTACAACTTAAATGTGTTATGTTTTTTGATTGTTTTTATTATGTAAATTTATTATGTAAATATGAAATGACAGCATTTTGGGGTTTGTTTGGGTTCTTTGCACAAAAATCAATCTTTTGAAAACTAATGAACCATGAAAGAGAACTGACACGTTTCTGTCAATATACAGGTCCTTCTCAAAAAATTTGCATATTGTGAAAAAGTTCATTATTTTCCATAATGTAATGATAAAAATTAAACTTTCATATATTTTAGATTCATTGCACACCAACTGAAATATTTCAGGTCTTTTATTGTTTTAATACTGATGATTTTGGCATACAGCTCATGAAAACCCAAAATTCCTATCTCAAAAAAATTAGCATATTCATCCGACCAATAAAAGAAAAGTGTTTTTAATGCAAAAAAAGTCAACCTTCAAATAATTATGTTCAGTTATGCACTCATAATTGGTCGGCAATCCTTTTGCAGAAATGACTGCTTCAATGCGGCGTGGCATGGAGGCAATCAGCCTGTGGCACTGCTGAGGTGTTATGGAGGCCCAGGATGCTTCGATAGTGGCCTTAAGCTCATCCAGAGTGTTGGGTCTTGCGTCTCTCAACTTTCTCTTCACAATATCCCACAGATTCTCTATGGGGTTCAGGTCAGGAGAGTTGGCAGGCCAATTGAGCACAGTAATACCATGGTCAGTAAACCATTTACCAGTGGTTTTGGCACTGTAAGCAGGTGCCAGGTCGTGCTGAAAAACGAAATCTTCATCTCCATAAAGCTTTTCAGCAGATGGAAGCATGAAGTTCTCCAAAATCTCCTGATAGCTAGCTGCATTGACCCTGCCCTTGATAAAACACAGTGGACCAACACCAGCAGCTGACATGGCACCCCAGACCATCACTGACTGTGGGTACTTGACACTGGACTTCAGGCATTTTGGCATTTCCTTCTCCCCAGTCTTCCTCCAGACTCTGGCACCTTGATTTCCGAATGACATGCAAAATTTGCTTTCATCCGAAAAAAGTACTTTGGACCACTGAGCAACAGTCCAGTGCTGCTTCTCTGTGGGGAATGCGGCACCTGTAACCCATTTCCTGCACACGCCTGTGCATGGTGGCTCTGGATGTTTCTACTCCAGACTCAGTCCACTGCTTCCGCAGGTCCCCCAAGGTCTGGAATCGGTCCTTCTCCACAATCTTCCTCAGGGTCCGGTCACCTCTTCTCGTTGTGCAGCGTTTTTTGCCACACTTTTTCCTTCCCACAGACTTCCCACTGAGGTGCCTTGATAAAGCACTCTGGGAACAGCCTATTCGTTCAGAAATTTCTTTCTGTGTCTTACCCTCTCGCTTGAGGGTGTCAATGATGGCCTTCTGGACAGCAGTCAGGTCGGCAGTCTTACCCATGATTGCGGTTTTGAGTAATGAACCAGGCTGGGAGTTTTTAAAAGCCTCAGGAATCTTTTGCAGGTGTTTAGAGTTAATTAGTTGATTCAGATGATTAGGTAAAATAGCTCGTTTAGAGAACCTTTTCATGATATGCTAATTTTTTGAGATAGGAAATTTGGGGTTTTCATGAGCTGTATTCCAAAATCATCAGTATTAAAACAATAAAAGACCTGAAATATTTCAGTTGGTGTGCAATGAATCTAAAATATATGAAAGTTTAAATTTTTATCATTACATTATGGAAAATAATGAACTTTTTCACAATATGCTAATTTTTTGAGAAGGACCTGTATAGCAGAGCAGATTTGTTGTGCTTTTTTTTAATTTCTTCATCAAGGATGACAAACCTATCAACCCCCTGTTATCTCAAGATGGACCCTGTTAGTCTCTGCCCTGCTCCGATGACCAGCTCTGTCTTTCTAGCTGTGCTCTTAGCAGTTATGTTCTCATATAACTATGATGCAGCATAAAGTGCATTGGGTCCATTAATATGTGATGGCATCATTATTACACTCATAGAGCCACTCAGCAGACACTTAAGTGCAATATCCACAATGCCACGCCTTATCCATTTGTGTGATGAATCAGTCTGTAGGATTTGTGTGTGTTTGTGTGCGTGCGTCTGTAGGAGTGTTGTGGAAAGAGAGTAAGGCGCAGAGAGAAAAAGATCAGGATATCACAAGAGTTAGGAGCCATTAGACCATTATTGCCTGAAACTGAATACACTGAGAGCTTGCCATGGTTCTACTTGCCCAGAATGATGATGGACAGGATGCTCGATGAGCGTGATGGTGGTGTGCTGAAAGGCAGTTTCTCTCTCTCCCATCCCAGGCCAAATGAGACAGGCCAACCCAGTTAATCACAAAAAACAGAGATCACAGTTAAGATGCATGAAATGATTCCAGGAGAGGGCCTTTACTCTATCACTAAATTGCTGTATTGTCTTAGAGGTAAAGTCAATACAGCTCAAACGCCACATTATTGTACTACAGGACAATTCTTCTATTTATGAGGGACTTTCTGTGACCTGAAATTTCAGACAGTGTTATCTTGAGAGTATTTTATTGGGAAAAGGGAGAAAAGAGAAACCAGAGGGAAATTATAACAAATGAAAAAGGCTGCATGAGATGGTTGGAGAGAAAGGAAGCCTTTACAAAACTCTCTACTCGGAGTGAAATTCCAGTTATAATGAACTAATATAGATTAGATGATTCCTCTCACAGCTTTTCATTTGTCACCTAATCATCGTTTATCTCACTTCTGCTCTTGTTAGTTGGTCCTTCTGTTTTTATAACCTTCATTAGGTTGGGTTTTTCACTCCCTTTCCTCCACTGACTATATGTCTGACTTAACAGCTGTTTGAGCAGTCAGCAGATGTCTGCTTTAGTTCATGTCTGTACAGCAGCACACAGCCTTCCTTTTATCAGCGATCTGTTTTCTGGTTCTTATGTCATCATTCACCCAGCATGCCCACAAACCAAAGGGCTTTGATAATGATGAGGAATACAAAGGTTTCTGGTTGTCTTTGATAGTTGATCGTTTTCAATGTAGTACACTATGTTCTCATCATGTTTCTCCAGAATTCCTTTACTGTTTGTAAATTTGTATTTGTCTTAGCATTTTATTTATACATACATATATACAGTATATATATATATATATATATATATATATATATATATATATTATATATATATATATATATATATATATATATAGCTGTTGGTAGATTTTGGAACTGATACAAGGGAAACTACCTTTTCTGTTAAGCGGCCAGTTGGTTATATAACTTAATTAATCATCCAGGCACACATATTGGTCTGTCACTCATTTTTCATTTATTTGTGATTTTTCCAGATGGTTGTGTTCATTTACTGCCAGTTGGCCACTTTGAATGCTGTGCAGAATGTGTGTGGTGAGAAATTGTCTTTTAGAGATTGAATTTGTGGTGGACTGATCTTTTTTTGTCCTGTGCTCTGTCATTCTGCCTTGTGCCGATACCCCTGACTCATGATTTCCACAGAGGTGTAAGCCACAGGCCAAGTGATGGTTGGAGGAATGTAATAGGAAAGGACAGAGGGAGGTTGTCAATATAAAGCAGCAGCTTTTGTCAGTATGTTTGGTAGTCAGCAGCCTCTCAACTGCACAGAGAGACATTGACCTTGGCAGGGGTCAGACCTCTGCCAGTCAGACCGGGCCAAAACTGGTGTCGCACTGGAGCAGTAAACAGGTACTGAATGAGATAAAATTTAGAAGATACAGTGGGGTCACAGATTTTCACTGTGGTTTTACTTTATTTGATGTTTGATGATGGAATTAAAAGTTGGAATTAAACAACCTAAATAGCATATATAAATAAAAATCCATTAAATAACAGAATGAAATAAAATATAAATACAAAAATTATATAATAAATAATAATATATTTATTTACAATACCATTCAAGAAGCTTGGACCAGTATGGTTTTTAATTAATACTTAAAAACAAACAATCATACAAGAATGATTTCTGAGGACTGAAATGTAGCATGGTTTCCACAAAAATATTAAGCAGCACAACTTTTTCAGCTACAATGAGCATTTGAAATGAGCACCAAATCAGCATATTAGAATGATTTCTGAGGACTGGAGTAATGGCCAGCTTTGCCATCACAGTTATACATTTTAAAATATATTAACATAGAAATCAGTTATTTTAAAGTGTAATGATATTTTACAATATCACTGCTTTACTGGATTTTTGATTAAATAAATAAACGCAGCATTGATGAGCATAAGAGATTAAAAAAAAAAAAATAATAATAATAATAATTAAAAACTCTTAAACAACTCTTACCAACCTTACATTGTTGCTTCATTCCTACATTCAGCTGGTGCATAATAATGTAAGAGGTGAATTCAGTTCATTATTAGAAAACTGCAGAGAAGTGAGCTTATGCAAGAGCTTAAATGATGAATTGAACAGAACGTCCTAAATGCCTGAAGATTCCAGACTCATGCCACATACACACACCACAACCAGTGAGCTCAAATTGAAATATGAAATTGAGTTTCCCAGCCCCTGCCATCAGTGTCCAGGCATGTCATCTGCTTTTGGAATAAATAACCCTGATTGGATGAGGGGTTGACAACATGCATCAGCTGCCTAGCAGGCACCACAGTAATTCATTTGGCGTGCAGATGTTCTTTCAGGGCCAATGCATCTAATTAGCTACAGCTTTTTTTGAACCACAGACCTCTATATTTAATTAATTCAATGAATATTAGAAATGGAATTAGAAAATTCTCATATTATAATCTGTCTTTAGCTATTATAATTTCAAAATCCTGTATTCTGTTTGGTCACAGTGGAAGTAATATAGCATCATACAGTCATGTGTTTCTCATAATCTAATTTAAATCTAAATGTGCATATATTAAATACATTTTATACTGTATATATATATATATATACACACACACACACACACACACACACACACATATATATATATATATATATACACACACACACACACCCCTTTAAGCATTCATCTCCTGTTTTTCAATAAAGCATGCACAGTTCAGATGCATCCAACTCTTTTAAGCAGCAGTTTTAGATTAGGATGCGTCTCATTTGGTTTATTTTCTCATTAGACAGCAGATAAAACAATTACTTCAACTGTGTCACTGAGCCTAGAGAGGCTAAAAGATGCAATTAGGCCTTCACTTTGTGCTAATGTGGTTATCCGAGACCAATAGCATTAAAAACTGCTGCTCTCAGACCTTCAGTGCAACTGATGACCACGAGAAAACATATTGTCCCTTTTTCTACTTCATCGATCAGACCAGGGTTTTGTACACCAGTATGGATATTTTTACTCCCTTCTCTCTAGCTGTTCACTGATTTATTCATTATAGCTGTTTTATTGTTTTGTCCTGTCCTTTTGACTTTACTTACTACCCTCCTTCTCTTTCTCTTTTCTCTTTATAGCGTGCTTGCTGCAGTCGGAGTTGGTGAATTATGAGCGGGTTAAGGAATACTGTTTGAAGGTACTCGGACACCAGCAGGATCACTTTAAGGCCATGTACCGTGCTGGGATTGCCTTCTACCACCTGGGAAACTACGAGTGTGCCCTGCGTTACCTACGTGATGCCAAGTGCCGTGAACCCACAGGTAGAGGTCTTTAATAGAGTAGTGCTTCTCAAATGTAAATGTAAATGTAAAAAATGGGAGATGAGCATTTCTAAATTAAAAATTCCATCATACTGATTGATAACCAGAGCTCATGCCTCCCCAATAGCTTATCATGCAAAAGTAATTAGAAATGCCCTTAAAATCGGACTGAAATTTATTAATAGGCACAATATTAATATACTGTGACAGTTGAATTTGCTCCAAAATATCTATGACCCAGTGTTATTTTAGTCTTATTCATGTACTATTATAGTATTTCCTAATATTTTGAATGACCTTTTATTTTTATTTTAGTTTTAGTTGGTGTATTAGTATATTGCTATGTGTAATTAGTTTATATTATTTATATTTCTTTATAGCTTTAATATATTTTTATTTCAGTTTTAGTTTTAGTAATTCATTTTCAATTTCATTAATTCATTCATTAATTCAGTTTATATTATTTTCAGTTAGTTCCCAAGGCAAAATTTCTAGTTATTGTTTCAGTTTTTATGTTTTTTTTTTCAATCTATATATTTTTTCATCCTATTTCAGCTTTATTTGAATTGACAAAGACTATTTTTAATAGCTTTAGTTTTAGTTAACGAAGACAACACTGCTGCAATTCAACTGTTAAGAACCAAAATATACACATACACACACGTATATATATATATATATATATATATATATATATATATATATATATATATATATATATATATATATATATATAAGCATTTAGCTGTATTTATGTTAAGTTGATGTGTTTGCTTACTAAAGCAAGTTTTAGTTTTATTTAGTCTTATGCTGATGTCTTTATTTTTATTTTTTTGTCCTTTGCTCTTCTTATTTTCTGTTCTATATCCTCTCTCTGTCCAGACACAAACGTGCTGCGATACATCCAGCTTACGGAGATGAAGATGAGTAAGACCAGTCAGCAGGTGCGTGAGAGTGGGAAAGAGTCATTGGGTTAATTCAGCCCGACCCCCTCTCCATGCCACACCCTAAGCCTGATAGAAAACCTCTCTTCTCGAGTCTTTCCCCTTTTTCCCACAATTGATCCCTTGGACAACCAGGATACATGTGCTGTGCCCCTCTCTGAAAGCGGACTTGAAACGGGCGCAGCTACAGCACAGCACCCCGCGACTGTCTTTTCTCGCTCTGAGATTCTCTGTCCCTTTAAATCCAACGACCCCGGTGCTTTTCATTTCCCAGGTATTGAGAATTTGACTGATGAACAAAGAACACGAAGACGAAAAAAGAAGAAATGGTGTCTTGTAATGAAATAAGCAATGGGGGTCTGACGTTACAATTTAAAATCACATGATGGATATTAAAATGTGTATAATGTTTTGAATGAAAAACATGGGTGGCAGAATTAAATATCTAGGTAGAGAATAAAGCACACATATCAAAGCCACACTGCTACTTAAGCGCAGATGGTGAAGGTCAATGATTAGGCTAGTGACCTTTGAACTCACCCTGATCCATTGAGAAGCACTCTCTCTGCTTAATACAGAAGAGAAGCAGAGAGGTCAACATTCAATTCACGCTCACCTGCCAACGCCTGTTACTTTCCGTCTCCTTTTTCTCTCTCTTGAATTTGGGCATATCTCAACTCAATTTCTGAACTGTTTCAATTCAAGGGCTAATTCAATTGTTTGTAATTTGTTCTTAGATATCGATTTTGTTTTGCCTCTTGGTTTGCTGTACTATAGTGGTTTGAGCAAGTTGTTATCTTTCCCTTTACAACATCCTCCGTACTAATGTTAGTAGATGTTTTGTGAACCTTGTTGTCCATTTCCTTGTATAGGACTGTCGCATAGCCCCCCCTCCCCCAAAAAAGAGAAGAGCGCATCCTGATGATGTCACAATGGTTATGCAGCCTGTTGGAATATTATTAACTAATGGAGCCATATAAAAAACTCTTGTGTCAGATGAACAACATCTGAAGTGCTTGATAGAGGTCTGCTAAACTTAAATAATATATCTACCACAAAAGATCAGTGTTACCAAATAGTGGTAAGTAAAAGGACAAAAATGCTCCGGTAACTCTGAGAATTGTAGTTTTGACAACCATTAATTAAGCGTCACGTGTTTGTCCTCTTCTTAGTGTTATGATTTTTTGTGCTTTGTTATGGAATGATGTTTTGTTCATTTGTTCATTGAGGCAACATCTCCGGTGGATTGGTTTGAATATGGAGAAGCCTGTGACAGTACATGTCTTTCTGAGTTTAGTTTGGATTAATGGATTTTAGGAGATGGGGACAGACAGATGAAATTATCCAGCTGACCTAATATAAGACAGATTTAATTGTGTCAGTGGGACGCTTGGGATGTTGTGCCATGGTTTCAAATGAGAAGATGCTCTGATGAGATTCAGAACACATGGCAGGCCATACAGCCCCATCTCTTTGTTGCAGTGACACTTCAGGAAACTGAGGAATATGGCGATAAAATAAGGTGGATTCAGTTTTTCTTATTTTTTTAAAAAAAAATATACATACAGGGAGTAGAACATTAAGTGAATATAATTAAAATGATAAATACTCACATGCAGTCAAGACTTTAGTCATATCTTCTGATTTATTCCACATGGAGCGGGTTGCCCTCTCAAGGGGCTTCTATGTCTAAAGACAACAATGTCAATAATAAAAATTATTAGTTCATTATTATATAGTAGGAGTGTTCAATGCACTTTACAACACAGAAATGAATGAAAATGAAGTGAACAGCAATTAATACACAAACCCCATACATCCACGCTAGTAATTGTCAGCATACACTTCTCTAAGGTGAAAAATAACTTGTGGAACACAAAAACTTTTCGAGTGCACCTTTTAACAAGAGGGTCTGGCTGCAAATTTTAGTGCTCTAGCAGTTAATAAACAGAACTGCATGCATCCCGCGGAAGAACATTCTAACCGGAGCTACTTCTCCATGTTTATGTCTATGGTGATTCACGCAGGTACTGTATGTGTTACTCCGCAGCGGTGACGACCCGAACAGGCTACAATAGTCCAAAAATATTCACTTATTATAAATGTACTGTAGTGATTTGGGATAAGACAAAAAGGCAGTTTGGTAGATGATTTTATGATGTATTCGCTCATTATATACATTTTGCAAATTTTGAACACAGAAAAAGTTACATAGTGTTGCTTTAATGCTCAAAACACCTTGATTATGAATAGATTGGCAAGAGAAATCAAGGTATCTCTTTACTGTGCTGTTCTAACTCAGTCTTGTGAGAAAACATAACTATTTTATGAGGTGACGGTTTTGCATGAATTTGCAATGTTTATGTTTACAAAAATGTAAGCATAAAGCTCCATCCCTAAACCCACCCAAAACCTAACCTTCAATGGGACGTAAGATGATCGTATAATAATGTACAAAAGAGGTTACATGAATTAGCCACCAATATGTTATACATATTAGACACCAAAAATTAAAATAGTTATGAATTGCCATGAGAGTATGTTGGCTGTTTTGACGCGTTTCTCCTTTCCAGCTCTGTCTCTTGTCTCAGTTTTGTGGCAGTTCTCTCTCCACCTTACCTTCGATATGTTCTTTTGATTTCTGTAAATGGTAAAATTCATTTTGTCTACAACAGAGCAATGCTGACAATGCCGATGTCCTGTAAAGAATCTTGGTCATGACCTTTGCTTCTTTCAGCTGTGATCCATATGTCCCCATGTGCTGGATCTCTTTCTACACAGATGGAGAAACATCAAATCTGACTGTTGTCTACATACAACAACAAAAGCACAAACTGGTTTATGGACAAGCAAATAAACTTTCTGTACTTTACTTTTTCTTGGATGTCACTTGAGGTATGTGTTTGTTGAATGTCAAAGTAGACTTGTGCGGTTTTAAAGACATTAAAATGGTTGTCGAAAGCTTTACTTTATTAAATTGTTTTTATCGATATGTAAGAGAGCAAATGAGAAGGATAATTAAAAGAGATTTATGGAAAAATATATTTAACATTGTGAGGGGCAGCTTTGTACCTGTGTATACTCTATGATCAGTTTTCCTCTTGTATCTTGGCTTATTTGTGATGTCTTAGCCTTGTTTTTGTCTGTTTGCCAGTCTGAGGATTCAGGGTTTGCCCTTTGACCTCCAGGGCCATCTGGGGTGGGTCTGGAGAGAATGACAAGGGATTTTGCAAATGAGGAAGAAGGGGTGAGGGTACCCTACTGTCCAGAAAGAGGGATACAAATCCACTGGTTTCTTTTTCCTGTTTTCTTGCCTGTTCTGGAGAGAGAGAGACTTTGACCCTCTGGTTGTTCTGGTTATAATGTTAATGCATTACTGCGGTCATTCATCGCTTCTTTGGGAAGTACTGTACATACTTCCACCAGACATCAGAAGACCTGCAAACTGGTTATGTTTACCTGCAAGTTCAGGAATGCACTATTGATTGGTATCTGAAGTCTACAAATAAAGTTTAAAAAGAGAAACTGTATGAGTATTATTGTTTGATTTTTTTTATGCAAAACCAAACATTTACAGAAGAAACACAAAGAAAACTATGGCCCCTACAACAACAACAACAAAAAATGAAATTCTGATGTTCCATTAGTATTTCTTTTTTCTTTTTTTAAATAATTTGAAAAACAAAAAAGAAGTTCTTCATTGGAGTATAGAGCTTAGTCCATTTAGATGTCGTATTGTATTTAACGCGGATGAAAATGAGGTTGTGAGGGACAGAATTGCAGTCTTTACAATGCCATGCATTGTACAAAGGTTCTAGTTCACTTTTTTGTTTTTCCCCGAAAGACATTTCATCAGCTGAAAAAAACTACATTGTTATACTATACAATCCATGACCACACTGTACACAGCAAAATCCCCAGTGTTAATTTAACACTCTGAGTGTGGACTCATACAAAAAAAAAACTAAAGTAAAAATAAAAACTAAAACCAAAGCAAAATTTAAAGTAAATAATAAAATTAAACTTAAAAAAAAAAAAGCATCTATCAGATTAGGCCAAAATGCAAGGTCTTGTATTTTGCATTTAACTTATGTAATAAATAAAGACAATCCAACTCAAGTATTCAGACCCAAAACACAACCAACAACACATGATCACATTTCCTCTGTTTGTCTGTTATAACTCAGTTACCACAGCCACACAAAACCTGAAGTTAACCACTTAAACTAAAGCAAACTATAATGGATAAACACACAATTGTGATTGTATTCTTTGGTGATGCTTTAAAATCAGGTGTCTTCACAATCCACTCAATCAAACACCTAATTATCTCATTAACTTCAACACTGCTTCAGTGTTACTTTTACCACACTACTTCGTGTTTATATGAGTCCACACTCAGAGTGTTAAATTAACACTGGGGATTTTGCTGTGTACTACCATCCCTCATAGCTTAGTTCTAATTTCTGTCATAAATAAATAAATACAGCACTGCCTACTAAACTATCACTGTCTTTAAGCCACTGTAAGGGGTTGTTCTCACAGAATGCGTTTTTGCAGTCCACTGCGTTGCTTTTCCATTGTTTTTCTATGCATGCACTCGTGTCTCCTGTCTTTTGCACCATCTAGCCCAGATGTATCCAGACCCTTATATAGAGGGCCACTGTCATGCAGTGTTTAGCGCCAATCCTAATTAAACAAGGCTGAACCAAAGTAATCAAGGTGTTAAGATTGTGTCAAGAAACTTCAAGGCAAGTGTGTTGGAGCTGGTTGAAGCTACACGCTGCAGGATTGTACAGCCCTGATCTACCACAGGACCGTGTTCAAGTTAAAACATAAAACTACTTTGATCTAAATCGTCTTTGATCGTCTTTTGCATCTCGCACATGACATGCCATTCCAAAAATGTGGTGCTCAAGTTTAAATGAGTTATTTTAAAAAAATGACATTGTGTGCTTGCTACAGTGACTCATGCACTTTATTTTGATTTTTAAGCTTTGAGCTTTGCTGAAATGTTTGGATGCACAAAAGCATGAATGAGAAATAAAAGCTAAAATGTTGAATGGCTCCTCACACAAAACTATTAGATGGATTAAAAGGGTCACAATGTGGTGCATGAGTCATACTAAATATATATTGCTTTTGTTATACATTTCGGAGCTTGATAACCCCTGCCCAGTCACTGTATGTAGATGTATTGTATGTAAAAGCACAGCTTGGACATTTTTCAAAACAATCTTTGTGTTCCACGGAAGAAAGAGAATCATACAGGTTTGGAACAACACGAGGGTGAGTGAATGATGTTAGGATGTTCATGTTTGGGTGAACTATTCATGTAATGTGCAAACAGTTGCGGTGTTGCATCTGTACCCATCAGGTTTCTCTTTTCAAAACACTGAGCACCAGCAGCCAAGCATCCAGAGATTCAGTGTGTGTTCGAATCCTCCACAGATTTTGAACTGTATCCCCGTCTCTTTCTTCCATCTCTCTCAGTGGGACATGGTGTGTCTGTCACCACTGACTACCTTCCATAATGTCATCCAGGCTTGTGAATGCAAAAGGTAAGAGAAAAACACAAAAACGTACACACCTGAATAAGAAAAAAGGAAGAAGATAAATGATGGGGACGCAATTACAGAGCAGAGCGAGATAATAAATTGCATAATCTTACACTTACAAAAATCATTTGTAATATCAGAACGGATAATGATTAGTTAGGGGTGGCCAATTTGTATTTTAGGAATTAGAAGGCAAAAGTGAAGAATTTGTTGAATGGAAAATATACAAAGCTTAAAACAACATTATTAAATCATCAGAGGAAAAAAGGTTAAGTGGGCTATGTATATTTGGAGGTCAAAATATGATCGCATGAGTGTGTAATTCTTCTGACACACTCACATTTGTCATGTCCACCGTCTTCCCTTTTTTTCTCTGTTGTTGCTTTTTATAGCATTGCCATGGAAGTGAAGTGTGGTTGCTAAGTAACTGGCTGGCGTCTGGAAGCGTAAGGATGGTTGTGGCTGGAAGGGATACAGCTACGGCTGGAAGTCACAATAAATGTTCGACACATACCCCTTACAATAATCCAAATACCGCAATTATTGTTGTAAAGAGAGGCTTTTTCACAGACAAGAGCAAAGGAAAAGACGACGCTGTCGATGTTTGAGTGTAGTGTAGTGTAGTGGCGAGTCTGAGGCGGTTATGATTTAATGTATGAAAACAGCTTTGGTCAGCTTTTTATACTAAACTGGAGGCAGAGTCAGGCCCAGGATTTATTTTTTATTTTATTTAATTTTTTTATTTTTTTTTGCATTGATGGGATAGATATTAAATATTTTTCGTTTTAAAATGATCACATACAAAACCTTTCCCCCCTTCCATAAACTTATTTCTCTCTTGGAGAGGAGTATCTCAGTCTCAGTGTGGTATCTTCCCATGGTGCTCAGAGAACAATCGCTGATGTAAACAGACCAGTTTCTTGCTGCTTATGTCATGCTATAGCTATGCTCTTAAAGCTCAATTATAAAATGTATTTTTGGGTTTGCTTTGAGAGTTTATGACATTATTTTTATTTTATAAAAAAATAAAGCGGAAGTGATTATAAAGCTGTTGTTTTTGTGCTTGCGTAAACGTAAAAGCACAAAACAACAGTCACTCTAGGAATCCATTGCGTTATAATTGTACTGCGGGACTTTGTCGACATCTAGTGTTCATTTAAAATATATATATATAATAATAATAATAATAATAATAAATATATATATATATATATATAATATATATATATATATATATATATATATGCTGGTCATATAATTAGAATATCATCAAAAAGTTGATTTATTTCACTAATTCCATTGAAAAAGTGAAACTTGTGTATTATATTTATTCATTACAGACAGACTGATATATTTCAAATGTTTATTTCTTTTAATTTTGATGTTTATAACTGACAACTAAGGAAAATCCCAAATTCAGTATCTCAGAAAATTAGAATATTGTGAAAAGGTTCGATATTGAAGACACCTGGTGCCACACTCTAATCAGTTAATTAACTCAAAATACCTGCAAAGCCTTTAAATGGTCTCTACACAATCATGGGGAAGACTGCTGAATTGACAGTTGTCCAAAAGACGACCATTGACACCTTGCACAAGAAGGGGAAGACACAAAAGGTCATTGCAAAACAGGCTGGCTGTTCAAAGAGCTCTGTGTCCAAGCACATTAATTGAGAGGCGAAGGGAAGGAAAAGATGTGGTAGAAAAAAACGTGTACAAGCAATAGGGATAACCGCACCCTGGAGAGGATTGTGAAACAAAACCAATTCAAAAATGTAGGGGGAGATTCACAAAGAGTGGACTGCAGCTGGAGTCAGTGCTTCAAGAACCACTACACACAGACATATGCAAGACATGGGTTTCAGCTGTCACATTCCTTGTGTCAAGCCACTTTTGAACAACAGACTGCGTCAGAAGCGCCTCGCTTCAAAAAGGACTGGACTGCTGCTGAGTGGTCCAAAGTTATGTGCTCTGATGAAAGTAAATTTTGCATTTCCTTTGGATATCAGGGTCCCAGAGTCTGGAGGAAGAGAGGAGAGGCACACAATCCACATTGAGGTCCAGTTGGCTCAGTGATGAGGTCAGCGTGCATGTCCATGTCAAGCCACGTGTTTCTGAGGTCCACTGTCCGTATACCATATGAGGTTTTCCAAGGCACTTGGACTGGCATGACTGCTTTTATGCTTGAAAGTTTCCTTTAGATATCAGGGTTTGTGGAAGAGAGGAGAGGCACACAAATCCACATTTCTTGAGGTGTGTGCCATGTCATCCGTGATTTGGTCCACTGTGTTTTCTGAGGCCAAGGTCAACACAGCCGTATACCAGGAGGTTTTAGAGCACTTCATGCTTCCTGCTGCTGACCAACTTTATGGAGATGCAGATTTAATTTTCCAACAGGACTTGGCACCTGCACACAGTGCCAAAGCTTCCAGTACCTGGTTTAAGGACCATGGTATCCCTGTTCTTAATTGGCCAGCAAACTCGCCTGACCTTAACCACATATAAAATCTATGGGGTATTGTGAATAGGAAGATGCGATATGCCAGACCCAAGAATGCAGAAGAGCTGAAGGCCACTATCAGAGCAACCTGGGCTCTCATAACACCTGAGCAGTGCCACAGACTGATCGACTCCATGCCACGCTGCATTGCTGCAGTAATTCAGGCAAAAGAAGCCCCAACTAAGTATTGAGTGCTGTACATGCTCATACTTTTCATTTTTATACTTTTTAGTTGGCCAAGATTTCTAAAAACCCTTTCTTTGTATTGGTCTTAAGTTATATTCTAATTTTCTGAGATACTGAATTTGGGATTTTCCTTAGTTGTCAGTTATAATCATCAAAATTAAAAGAAATAAACATTTGAAATATATCAGTCTGTGTGTAATGAATGAATATAATATACAAGTTTCACTTTTTGAATGGAAATTAATGAAATAAATCAACTTTTTGATGATATTCTAATTATATGACCAGCATCTGTATATATATATATATATATATATATAAATATAAATGTAACAATATGAATGTAACAAATCCTCACCATGACAGATTTGTGCTGCTACCAGTAAAAAGTTAAATTTAGCCGTGGACTGATTTTTGATCTTTAAAACATTTTAATTAAAAGCTTATGCATAAATGCTTTAAATTAGTTTAGTAAAATAAATAACTCGGCTGGAATGAAGTGTAACTGAAAATTATTTAAAATAATAATAATAGTTATTGTTGCATCGTTTAACAGGATCTTGTGTAATTATAAAAACACAAGATAAGATTTGACAAAAAAATTGTATCAAAACAAACACATCACTGCTTGTAACGATTATTTTAATAAATACTCTTAGTGTTCCTTCACACAGGAAATAAGAGGGTGGGTTTGTTCAACCCCTGCACACAGAATTACCCCATAAAAATGATAACAATAAGAACACAAAACATGCGCGCACACACCTGTCCGCTCACACACACTCGCATACAGGCATACTCATTGATGGACAGTCAAAAAAAAAATACTGTCTACTACCAGGTTTAACGGTTCAGCACAACGAATTTGACAACCCTCCAGTGTGCATTTCTCAGCACCATTCAGTCCGCCAAAAGGACATCCTGCATTTCCTGCACAAGTGTAATGTCATTAATGATCTCATCACATGTCTCTTTCCATGTGCCCTGACATGCCAGTCTCCTTCAGAATGCTCTCTGTGGTGTCTCTTCAGTTGAACTGTTCAGTAGGTGGAGGAAGAATGTCACTTACGGAGGTAAGGAAGTGTCTGTCTGGTACATAAAAAAACAGGTAGTACATGTTTGCTTTTTATTGCCAATTGTTACAAAAACCCTAATTTTCCCATTTCTCTCCTCAAAATGCTCCTTACAGGAGCTGACATTGTGTCGAGGAGAACAGAGGCTTTTCAGATGAGTTTACGATGAGAGGAGGAAGTAAATGCTTTTCACTTGAAACACTCTAGAACAGAATGAGTTGGAATAGGGGCTTACTCATCCAGTTTTGGTCAGATTGACATGCACAGTAAGAAGCACTTTCCATGAATAGAGTACAAAAGCTTAACCTTCAGAAATGATTACATTAAATGTTTCACTCATTTTCAGTATGATTTGCAACTTGTTTGACATTGATAATAATAAGAACTATTTATTGAGCACCAAATTAGCATATTAGAATGATTTCTGAAAGATCATGTAACACTGAAGACTGCTTATTTTTAATTTGTTATAATATTGTCACAATATTACAGTTTTTACTGTATTTTATCAAATGAGTGCAGCCTTGGTGTTCATAAGAGACTTCGTTCAAGAATATAAAAAAAATATTTCCAACCCCAAATTTTTTGAACAAAAGTGTAGAATTGATTTGGGATCACTAAACAGAGTTTACACCCATTTTTAGTAGATTTTTTATATATATATATATTAATATATATAATATATATATATATATATATTATATATATATATATATTTATATATTATATATATATATATATATATATATATAATATATATATATATATATATAGACAAAATTTAAGAAGAGTGATGCTAATGGGGCTATCAATAGTATATAAATTATTTCTTTCTAAAACAAAAATATTTACATGAAATTTTTTTCTTTTTGAAGACAAATATTTTTTTTCTGTAATAGCATAGGTAACAGATGAAAGCTGTGCTGGTCAAATGCAGTCATTCCTCCAATTTGTGTGAACACTGAGAACATGCAAGGAGATTTTTTTTGCTTATATGTATTAAATCATGCAGGGTTGTGCACAAATTGTGAGACAGGTAAATAGGACTTTTGTAGTCATTAAAATATATTAATAAACAACAATGAATTGAATATCAGTTTATATGTGTTATATGTATAATGTGTATATATTCTGAATGTATATGTGTATATGTATAATTTATGATTATATTTGTTGGATACATTAAAAAGTTCAAGGTGTCTGAAGTGGGACAGGCCAAAATTCACATTTTAAGTTAATTCATGATGAGTTCACCAAAAACATGAGATTTATGCCTCTAATGGTTTTTTATTTTTATTTTTTATAAAGTGTACCCTATCCTTGGAAAGTGCCAAGTACCTCCACACATGGAGAGAAAGCATCTGCTCATGTTTCATTTGACATTAAGACTGCTCTCACATTCTGATTTGGTCATGCAGAGAGTAGTTTGAGATGTAGTTTGTTTGTTTTTATCCAAAAAAAAAAAAAGAAAAATATAAAATTCTGATGGTACACCTATTTTTATATTGTATCAATATATTACAATTAATGCAACTCGCAAACGAGCTCCCTGTGTCATTGCAATTAACTGCATACACAATTCTCCTGAATGTAAATACAGAAAGCAGCACTGAACTTTACAATGTACACACTGGAGGGGATGATGTTGAAAAAAAAAAAAAAACTTATTTTTCTTCCAGGCCAAAAAACAGGTTGTACCCATGGAGACCATGATGAAGAAGAAGAGACGAGAGAGACTTGCCCTATGATAATATGGATATGGACAAACAAGGAATGTCACAGACCTACAGTAGTTAGACTGCCCTCTCCTGCTCACTAATAGGCCACCGTTTAACCAACCGTTCTCAGCCGTTATATGGCCCATTATACTTCCAGAGAATGAGTCATTACGGACAGGGTGTGATAAACTAAATCAGTTCATTTATCTCTTAACCTGTCCAGAAGGTGTCTGTCTAGCTACTGCAGAGGGCAGCTTTTCCATAAGAGCTGCCAGAGAACGTGGTCTGATGGGATCACGGGGCAAACTGTGGGGAAACCTCTTACGACGGCCATAGATTGCCGTTTAGGGTGCATCAGCCCAGACGGTGGGGTGTCTGTCTTTCTATGAGAAATGCTGACCGCATAGAGTGGCCTGTGGGTGTTGTCCGCACAGGGGGGTGGTGTTGTCCTGGTTCTGGCCTTCCATGTCCATGTCGAGAAGGCTTTTATGGACGACTCCTACTCCAGCGCTCACTCCGCTGTCACCCGAGCCCAGCGGACTGTCACAGCTGCTACCTGGAGACGAACTGAGCGTCTGGGACAGAGATGATAGTTTCCAGGGGTCTGGACGTGCCCGAGCCGGGGTTGGTCGGGGGCGAGGAGCGAACTCTAGGGTTTTGGGACGCTCGAGTGTGCCCGTATGGCTGTCTGGCTCTGGCACGGGGATGGGAGGAGGAGGTTTGCGTCGATGGGCTGAGGGATAGACCACAGACGGGTCAGGCAGGCGAGGAATGTCAAGAGCTTCACGAGAACCTGCAGGAGAACACATGAAGGACTCTTTAAGTGACATTATAATTCACATTAAAGAAATTAAAAAAAAAATGATTAAATCAGATTTTCAAGAGATATGAGAGACACTAAAAAAAATTGTTAAAATATATATATATATTTTACTTAAATATGAAAATAAAACATGATTAATATATATATATATATATATATATATATATATATATATATATATATATATTATACACAATTAAATATTACATATACTGAAATACAGCAAAAAGCAAATGTAAAAGAAAAAAATATTAATAACACTTATGAGAATCACTTCTAAGAACAATGGGGAAAAAATTCATTCTCATTGCTGTAATATGAAACAAATCATGTATTATTTTAAATATTTTAATTGAACATGTATATTGTATTAATATATATTAAATATAATAAATATATATACTGTATATGCTGTAATATACATCAATAAAATATTGTTTTACAGTAATGACAATCACTACTGAGCATAATGAGAATTACAAAAAAGTTAAGACAAAAATTAATCATTTTAAAAGAATACCTTTATGAAAAATATTACATAACCACTGCAAAAAATCATTCTCATTACTGTTTAAATGAAACAAATAAAAATATATAATATATATATATATATAATATATCTGTTTAAAATATATTTTAAGCAACATATATATGATATATATATATATCTTTCTGTACGCATTCCTCTAAAGCAAACATAAAGTAAATATTTTATATAATATTTTATAATTTTTGCAGAGTACTTACACATAATGGAAGTAACTGTTATACTTTATGCAAAATAAAACATTTCATTTTACAATTAAATGTTCATGTAAATAGCAAATAGTATTTAAAGTAAAATGCTGCACCTGTATATGGTGTAATGGTCGGGGCTGGTGTGGGGATGAAGGGCATGCTCCCATCAGAGGGGGTGCGTCGATGCCCCACGACCGTCTGTGCTCGAGGACGGATGGCCCCATCAGAGGGTGTGCGGCGGTGCCCACGGTTTAATGCCATAGCTGCAGAGACGTGGGTGGGTGTGAGGGACTGATTGGGCTCTCGTTTGAAGCTCTCTGCCCTCAGGTCCAACAGAGGGTTTAATGCCGGTGCAGAAGAGATCACTGGGGGAGCACTACTAGGGGTCGGGGCAAAGTCATCAGGATCAGAGGGCAACAGGGACTTGGTGGAGTTGCAGTCAGAGAGGGAGGACAAAGAGAGGAGGGTAACGGAAGGAGACGGGTCCATGCTGGGCAGGATAGAGTCATGATGGCGGTTGTGGGACAGGGAGAGTGACAGTGTGCGGCTGGGTGGAGAGGTGCTGCGTCTAAATCGGCCCGTGCGCTGGAACAAACCCTCCTTCTTCTTTCTCTGCTCCTCTCGCGGGTCCTGCTCATCTTGACTCATCTGAACACATATGAATGAATAATGTCACATTAGTTCAACAATAAGGTCAAACAATAATAATATATATAGCAATAAATCAAATGAGAATTACAAATAAATGAAAAATACAAATAAATAAAAAGAACAAATTTTAGTGGTGTTAAAAATATGTTCTTTATGCAAAATAAATATTCTATTTTAAATTACTGGTGCTGAACATGTTTTTTTAACGTTCCCTTATTTTGTAACATTCACTCATTTTAAAGAAAGAAAATATTAAAGTAGTATTAGTATATAAAAATGTAGTTACTCACATATGGTAATTCAAATGATTTAATAATTACTTAATATGTAATGATTATATTAATTGTGAAACTATTTATTTCAATATTAAATTACAAATATTAATTCACACAAGTATTACAATTAATTGTTACATGTATAATAATTACATAGTAATAATCATTATTTGTTGTCTTGTTTATGAAAAATAAATGGACTGAAAAAACACTATTATCAACTCTCCTATTAAGACTCTTTTCTTCTGTTCCTTACTTTCTTTTCCACTTTCTCAGTCTCTCATGATGTGTACCTGTTGTCGTCCCAGCTGGAAGATGTCAGAGCCCAGGCCCACAGCGGCCAGTACGGAGGCACAGCCCAGCAGCAGCAGGTCACTCTTTTTCCTCTGACTGCAGCGCCGAACTGAATCCTGTGAGCCTATTCCCGGCCCTGAACTCGCTGATCCTAAACCCAGCTCCTCCATCGCTCCATTACTGCCCAGCTCAGGAGCCAGGCATCCTGGGGAACTGTCATCAAACTCACAGTGCTCCTCTACACAGAAAATAAAGGTAGTGAATTAATAATGAATGAAGAGAAACAGATCATGAACTTCCTATAATTTCAGTTGATATCAAGATTAATCATCATACTGTGTGTCTATAAGCATGTGATTCAGACTCACCCATTTCATTTAGGCTTGAGAACCCAGTTGTCATAGGAGCATGTTTTGGGGACTTCCCCAGATTTGGAGCGCTGGAGGACCACACCTTACCCTCCCCAAGTGACTTTAACCTATAAACAAGGGGGGGCTGGATCAGCTTTGATTACATTTTAATTTAAAATCAATTGAATTATATATTTTTTACATACATACACACAGATATATATGTGACCCTGCACCACAAAACAATAAGGGTCAGTTGAAATTGAGATTTATACATCACCCGAAAGCTGATTAAATAAGCTTTCCTTTGATGTATAGTTTATTAGGATCAGACAATATTTGGCCGAGATTCAACTATTTGAAAATCTGGATTCTGAGGTTGCAAAAATATCTAAATACTGAGAAAATCACCTTTAAAGTTGTCCAAATTAAGTTCTTATCAATGCATGTTACTAATCAAAAATTTGGTTTTGATATATCTATGGTAGGAAATTTACAAAATATCTTCATGGAACATGATCTTTACTTAATATGATTTTTGGCATAAAAGAAAAATCATTAATTTTGACGCATACAATGTTTTTCTGGCTATTGATAAAATATACCCCAGCGACTTAAGACTGGTTTTGTGCTCCAGGGTCACACACACACACACACACACACACACACACACACACACACACACACACACACACACACACACAGCCTGAAGTTATATATATATATATATATATATATATATACATACTTCTGGAAATCTGAATAATTTAACTTTAAAGTGGCTTATAATTGTCTTCAGTGTTTAGAAGCTAGGCCCAACCAATCATCATAGAATCATTAAAAAATTTATACAAAATTTTGTATTCTTAAAGATAATAATAATAAATCAATAATAAATCATTAAAAACATAAGTGGACTTCTAAATAAAATAAATCAAATCAAATCAAATATAAAAAACTAGTTAAATAAATAAATAAAAAAACAATAAAACTCTTTTAAATGTATTTTGTTTTGGTCTACCTGTCCTCTCCACCGACTCTCTCCCGCTGATGTGTGGAGCTGGGCCCCCATGTCCGGCCCTTCTTCTTGGTCCCTAGATCCTCTTTCTTACACACTGCCGTCCGGCCCCACGTCTTCCTTCCATCACTGGGCGTCACTAGACAACACAGCAATACAAACGCATTTCAGAAAATATTCAATATTATCTTTGCTTTAGCATACTCAACATGAAGTATGGATTAAATAGAAACACAAGCATGTAATCTAAGACAGTCTCAATGCACTTCACAGACACATTCAACTCTTTTAAGTGGTATTGATTGTTGGCACATGGCAGAGCAGGCACACATCAGTATGTACTACTCCAGCAATGTACTGTGGTCCTTGTTTATTCTCCTATATAAAACCAAAACATTCAGGCATTGACTTACAGCGTATGGCTCTGAGGCGAGGGATGACCCCTGGGCTGGCTGGAGGAGTGGTGCTTTCACTACCCTGACCTTTCCTCTTGTCCACACTGGGGGACGCTTGCACTGTGATCTTATGTTCAAAACCTAAAACAGAAAGTTTTCATTCCCACTGTATGATAAAAACATTTTACTGGACAATAACACTGATTTGATTGGGCGGGGGGGGGGTTCTTTTGAATATAAATGTACAGCAATACTGTGAAATATTATTATTGTGATTTGAATACAGTTAAAACAATAATATTACGAAATTTAAATATGATTTAAAATAACTATTTTCTATTGCAATATATTTTATGATATTTATAATGAATTTTGAGCAGCCATTACTCCAGTCTTCACAGGAATAAATTACATCATAAAATAGATTAAACTAGATAAAAGTTATTTTAAATTTCACAATATTACTGTTTTTACTGTATTCAAATCACACCACAGACATATAAAGAAGAACAACATTAAACAATCATAATTATTCTGAATTTTTGTCCAGTAGTGTATATTCCTATTCCACCCACCAGACGGCAGACTGATGCAGTTGCTGTCCCTGCCAAGTTTGAGCAGTCTGCTCTTTTTGAAGTGGCCTTTGCGTTTTTTCACGTGTGGTTTCTCCTGATACATCTGATGGATAATGATGTTGAGCTCTCTCTCCACGATGTCGATCTCCCTCTCGGCTAACTCCTGCTCACGCCTCCTCAGGTGCTCCTCTTGCTCCCTCTGCTCCTCAGCTGCCCGCGCCAGAGCTTCCTCCCAGGATCGCAACTCCTAATGAACAGGCCATTATTTAGACCAATAATCCACTGAGCCTACAAGTTACTGCTTATAATATTGTTGCTAGTGTAATTTCTCTAGGCGTAGATGATTAGATTTTCCCACACATTAGGCTCTCTTTGGTGCTATTTATATATTGGTTCACAATACTTGTGTGTAAACACACACTGTAGTCTTAAGCATCTAATCTGTACTCTAGCTTTATTATATCCTAAATTTATAAAATATCTACCAGTAAATGTACAGTACCGGGTCAGTAAGATTATTTTATTTTATTCAGCAAGGACGCATTAAATTGATCAAAGGTGACAGTCAAAACTTTACACTGTTTTAAAAAAGTCTTAAATTTCAAATAAATGCTGTTCTTTTGAACTTTCTATTATAATTTTCTTGAGCACCAAATCAGCATTTTAGAAAGATTTCTGAAAGATCATGTCATTTTCATATATTATTTTCAAATATTTATATTATATTTTGAAAATATTACTGTTTTTACTGTATTTCATAAATGCAGCCTCTGGCAAGCATAAGAGAAAACATAAAAAAAAACATGTACATATTGTATTTTTTTTTTTTTTTACATATTATAATTTTTCATTTGTATTTATTTTAGTATTCTTTTTAAATAAAAAAAATTAACATTTAAAATGATAATTGGGTATTGGTTGCTAATTGACAGTACAGAAATAAAGCAAACATTTAAAAAAAAGTTACTGTATTATTAAAGTTATTTTATTTGAAATTTTAAAAATGTTTAAAAAAACTAAATTTACAAGACTTTAGTTTATAGAATATTAATATCAATTATAATATTATTCATATGGTTAAATGTGTAAATTATATGGTATTATAGAACTGGTTGACAATAAAGGGTAAATGGTAATCCACATTCATTATCCAAATGGTTTTTAATAGCAACAGAATATATATAAATACGAACATTTTTCAGAAGTTCACCACATGCCTCTCGTATTTTCTCCTTGAGATGTATTAAATATTAAACATCAATTTATGGTCCTAACCTTCTCTTTTGCTCGTAGTTCATCAAACATCTGCTGTATCTCCAGCCTCCAGTCTTCCTGCAGGGAATGGAAAGACTCGAGGGGCATCTGGAACATGGCTGATTGCTCAATGTCCACCAGCCTTTTCAATATACTCCCAAAAGAAGGACGTCCATGTGGGTTAGGACACCAACACTCTACAGAGAGAGAGTGATGATGTAATATCGCACAGGTCAATGTTTCATGTGGTTCATCCGTAACTGTTCTTACCTCCCAGCAGCTGTGCAAAGGCCTCAGGGCAGGTGGAGGGGATGGGAAGGGTCAGCTTGTTCATAGCAACTCCATAGGCCACAGCCAAAGCATCGATTTCACGGTATGGCACCTCACCAGTTAGCAGCTCCCAGAGTAACACTCCAAAACTGACATGGAAAAGACCATAATCAGCCACAAAACCTCAAGTTAGGCCACAAATAATAGTCCACGGGAGGACGGAAGCTCACCTCCACACGTCGCTGCTTTTGGAGAACAGGGACAGCTTGATGACCTCTGGAGCCATCCAGGCATACGTGCCCGCTGCGCTCATCTTTGTGGTGCGATGCCATTCCCGAGCAAGGCCGAAGTCTGTGATCTTCAGAGTCTTCCCGCTCAGGTCGTCTCTCTCCACAGGCTCCAGAATCAGAACTGAAATGAAGAACAGAGAAATATGAAGCCAAAGTGGGTTGGAGATGAATGGAGTGAATTTTGGCTCTCTGTTGATATTTCTGAATAATGAATATTGGAAACAATAACAACTTCTGCGTGTAATATCCAGTAATTAGTCTCAGTGGTGCTCATCAGAAGTCAAACCACATTATTTGGCACACAGAGGCTTTACACAAAGATGGCAAACAATATCCTTGATTTGCACTTCAGATAAAACTGAAGCGCAAACATAGGTAACACAACGTTTGAGTCATATGACAGTGTGGGAACCAGTGAAGTAAATACACAAAACTGCATCTACAGATCATATTAGATCAAAATATCAAATACATTTTATAATAATAACTATTATTCTTTTACGCATTCCTATTCTCACAAGTTTTTTGAGATGAATTAGTATTCGCAACTCATTTTACTTCGATCTGTGACGTATTTCTGAGTGGAACAGGATGCTCAACGGGAACAAAATCTAGGGCGGGATTTGATTATATGCATCAGAAATCAACTGAATCATCAAAAGTGACAGTACTACACCAGAATGAGTTACAGTATCCTCCTACACTATTACAGAATTTTATTTTCAGGCTGATGTCTAAAAATTTTAGAATTGTTCTTTTCATCTAAAGAAGAGAAAGTGTACACACAGTAAATAACAAAAGAAATAAAATCAATTTTCTTTTCATCTAAAGAAAGAAAGTCACACACATTTTGGACAGTATGAGAGTCAGTAAATAATAAGTGTATTTTCATTATTTGGGGAAAGTAACCCTAAAAAGGACATGCGTCCATTCAAACTCTATGCTACTCTATTTGCTACAAATTAATGTCACTTAGAAGAAACTAGTCAGATTATGCTGAGACCAACATAGACTGTTTGCTTGTCCTAAAAACTAGTGCAACCTGACTACATTAAATACAGTTTGTTTGTTATTGTGTTGGGTCGCCGCCTGATGGTGAATGTAAAATTTAGATCCTGATGCAAAAACAGTTGATAATCTGTCCTAAAATGCTACCTAAATAGATGTTTGGCTTTTGTTAATCTCACAAAACATCCCACGTGGCCCTCAAAAGAAAAGAATTTGTTTCAGAGATGGACTTGGTTGCTACATTTTGATGAAAGCAGATAAATATTTTTTGTCTTTGAGATAATGAACTGTATACACCATTTAAAAATATGGAGTATTAATAAGTCTCTTATGTTCACCAAGCAGGTAAAATGCAGTTAAACGGTAACATTATGAAATATTATTACAGTTTAAAATAACTGTATTTATATATATATATATATATATAATTTATTCCTGTGATTGCAAAGTAAAATTTTCCACAGCCATTACTCCAATCTTTAGTGTCCTTCATAAATCGTTCTAATATGATGATTTGGTGCTCAAGAAGCATTCTTATTATTATCAGTGTTGAAAACAGCTGTGCTGCTTAATATATGACTTTACCATCACTTTTGGTGAATGTAATTTGTCCTTGCTGAATGAAAGTATTAAATTCTTTCCAATAACAAAAATAAATCTCACTGAACCCATATTTTTGAATTGATACTGTACATAATGGAATGAATGCAATGTATACCAGAATGGAACAATGTACTGTAAATCATTCACAATAAGACCATGTATTAAGTAAGTAAACCAGGTCAAATTTTGATAGCCTCTGCAAAATGAAGACTTCTTGACTTTTACGGGGAGTTGAAGGACTATACTGTATCAAATATTTACCAGCCAGTAGCATGTGTGCAGGCAACACAGAGCCCCAAAAAGTAACTTTGACTTTCACCTAACTGAGTGCACACTTATCTATACGCTAATTTATACACAACACAAATAGCTTTACATCACAAGTGAGACACATGACAAGCTTTAACTATACACACATACACATAAGAGGTGCCAGTTATCTGCATGGGGAGAACAATGTCAATATTTCACAGAAGTGGCATTAGACGACACCGATCCTGGTATTGTTATCCATGAATTCAGATCTGTCTTTACTGAAAATACCAAGATCCACACAGTTTATTAGACCAAGAATTATAGAAGTCAATAGGTACATAAGACAAAAAAAGGTTGGGAAACACTGGTCTAAGCCTTACTGTCACGCCACATGAGATAATACAGTTGCCATTAAGACTTAAAGGGGTCATATGATGCTGCTAAAAAGAACATTATTTTGTGTATTTGGTGTAATGCAATGTGTTTATGCGGTTTAAGGTTAAAAAAACACATTATTTTCCACATACTGTACATTATTGTTGCTCCGCTATGCCCCACCTTTCTGTAACGCGTTGATTTTCCCAAGCTCATCATACTGAAAAGCGAGATGTGTCTTTATTGGCCAGCTATCCAGTGCGTTGTGATTGGCCGAATACCTCAAGCATGTGATGGAAATATTATGCCCCATACCAAACTGTGATGAGTGTCCTGGTGCGACGAGACAAAATAAAACCCACTACAAACGAGGCATTTGTTGCATCCAGTGGGGACATAATTACTGATTATAATGACTTATACTGTGTTTTTACGCATTTTGTTGTGCTGCGTATCACGCTGCGTATTGTGCTGCATAAACATAAAACCATGTCTGCATTTATGATTGGCGAAGTGACAAACAACAAGCGCTACTCTACACTGCTCAAAACTCACGTTTGAATCATCAGTGGCAAATTATTTAAATATGAAAATGTACTTACAGACTGTAAGTCAGAAGCACCATACTGTCCTTGCAAAGTTGGAATTGACCCACTTTATAGAAACAGACACCGGCATTGTAGGCTACTCTTCCAGGTAACAGTCCTCCGTCAAATGTGCTGCACACATCTGAATATTTGGGTTGAACTGTTCTGGAACAGTGCTGTAAACACAACTGAACCACTGATTTCTATTTGTGTCCTCTTTTGGCAACAGAGAGAATAAAAGTTATGCCTTCTTTCTTTGCGTGAACATTTGGGTGGTGTTATGCAAATCTTCCCACATTGTGACGTAGACGTGGGGGCGTGTTTAAACGAGCCGTTTCAGGAGGGCGTGGTTGACTCTTAACTATTATAAAGAATATCTCTTTGGATTTGAGACTTTAGTCTTTGCAACTTTACAGATCTTCTTTATTCACCAAGAACTTGTAACACTCCAAAGAGAAAGGAAAACTTGAAATCGGATCATATGACCCCTTTAAAAGAGCTCAACTAGACTTTCTGTCTAGTTCACATTTACAAACATGAGTCACTCTGGATGGAAAAATCTCACAAATAAATCAATGTGAACTATATCTTTCTTTACAGTATACTTCATATTTGTGTGTGTGTGTGTGTGTGTGTGTGTATTACATTTATATATAAATACTGTATGTGAGTCTGTACTGTATGAGAGAGTGATGCTAGTTTGTGGTGCCCTGTTCTTTCCCTCCTCCCTGTATTTCCTCCTGTGTTTCCGTATGCGGGCAGGCTATGGAAATGTTTGGAGTGTCAATACCAACCTTGACTGATTTTATCCTGTGGGGGACGGGTGGAGTGCAGCCTGCTATTCCATTATCACCACACATATGCAAAAGGGAGCAGAGAGAGAGAGACAGGAAGCGAACACAGCTGAGTTTCTGTTTGACCAGCACATCACAAGCTCAGGTTGAACAGGTGGAACCTTTCTCTTTCACATCCATTAAATAAACTAATACATTAAAAATTGTTGTGCCACTTATTAATATAATATAATAATATTATAGAATATGAAATATAGAATTTTATATTATATAAATATAATTTAAGAACTAGATGCATGTTATTTTACAACTAGATGTTTTGTCAATAAATATAAATTATGATAATCTTTTATATTGATCCTACTTTTGTATTAAATAACAAAGATGAAACTTAGTATTGTCTATATGCATTTACAATATATAGATAACAGAATACAGGGGAAAATAACAAATGTTTGCTCTACATATGGATATTTTAATAGAAAAATACAAAAACTAAAAGTGAAAACAATTAGTTCACATTATGAAAGATGCCTTCATTGATAAATTCTTGGAATATCAGATTAAAAGATGACAAAATATAGCAAAAACACTGGATGTAAATGAACACTATTATTATTCAATAGATGCTCTGTTTTTTGGCAGAAACATTGTGTATTTCATATACTTCATGTATTTGTAAACATGGACAAACTTTCTGCTAAAAATATCTTCTTAGAAGGTTGACTGCCAAGGCAAAACTTACTGATAAGACAAAGGAAAAATCTTTCAATGGAACGAGAAAAAATATACATAACATATTCAAGACACGCTGTTATTACTGTATAAGCTAGTATTGTCAGTTTTGCTTCTTAGCTAAATGTAACTGTTTTTACGGATGTTCAGGTATATTAACTGTACAGAAAAGTACTGATTAACATAACATCAGTTCTCTACATTAGTAAACAAGATCTAACAATGAAAAAAACTTCTAAAGAATTAATTATAAGTTAATATTATAGCAGCAATAGGAGCAATCAAACTGTTAGTCTAACTCAGTCCACACTAGTGTTAGAGGGTCATTTTATATAATGAATAAAAATAAAACAAGTAGATAGAAAAGAAAAAGAATAGCTGTTAATTAATGTGCCAACCAACTGTAACTAATGGGATCTTACTGTAAAGTGTTACCGATATTTTTAGTGAACTTAAAGGGATACTCCACCCCAAAATGAAAATTTTGTCATTAATCACTTACCCCCATGTCGTTACAAACACATAAAAGCTCTGATTGTCTTCGGAACACAATTTAAGATATTTTGGTTGAAAACCAGGAGGCCTGTGACTGTCCCATAGACTGTCGAATAAATAACAGTTATAACATGCTCTTCTGTATCATCCGTGCCACAAGGATGCGCTGTTTCTATGTGTATTTAGCTTTGATTTGAAAGAACACAGCGCATACTTGTGGTGCGGATGATACAGAAGAGAATACGCAGCATACAGTGATATGGAGAGACACAGAGGAGACTGTTGACAAAGGAATTGTTGAATAAAGTTGTTATTTTTGTTTTCTTCGCTTACAAAAAGTGTTCCCGTCGCTTCATATAACCCAGATTGCATATCTGATGGCAGATTGACACTGTTATTTATTTCTCACACAACTTTAAAGTACCATGACACTGTTATTTACTTGGCAGTCTATGGGACAGTCACAAGCCTCCCGGTTTTCATCCAAAATATCTTAAATTGTGTTCCGAAAACGAACAAAGCTTTTACGGGTTTGGAACGAAATGGGGGTAAGTGATTAATGACAAAATGTTTATTTTAGGGTGGAGTATCCCTTTAAGCTATGATTTTATATTTCCCTGCCTCATCTCTAACGGTGTACATTTGTGTGTGTGTGTGTGTGTGCATATGTTTCTGCCTCTGGTGTGAGGGGAGATTAGGAGAATAGGAGATGGCTGCTCACAATGTTAATAAGGCTTTGTTATTTGCCTGTCTTAGTGGCCATGTCACCCTGAGGAACAGTTGCCACCAGAGGGTTATGAGGGGGTGAATGTGTGTGTGTGCATGTCACAGAGAACGAATATATAGTGTGAATTGTGTGATTGTGTGAATATATGTGTGGAGAGAGAGGGTGTTCATGAGAGTGAATAATGAGGCACAACATTCGTTGAACATGGTTGAACAAGCGAGGGTGTGTCAGTGATGGTAAATGTGTGTGTGTGTGTGTGTGTGTGTGTATGCGCACTGCATATACGTGCATGTTTGATCCAATTATCTTCTGTTGCAGCTCTTCACTAAAGGCCACTGCCGGCCATTCAGGGCATGCATGGAAGTGTGTGTTTATGTGTTGGGATAATATATGAGAGGACAGTCATACAGGTTTTACAACTAGCAACTATCTAACATCAAACACTCTCAAACACTCTATTCACAGGACATCAACCATAACTCCCATTCATAACATATTTACATATTTACACTTTATGTACAATCTAGCGTATCAGATGAATCAACTTGATTCTGATTCGCTACATCCCACAGTATATATATATTTATTTGTTTGTTTACTTGTTATGTAGCCAGTTATTGCCTTCACCTTCCCTACCTTAATGATCAAATACTTCTGTCTTCCACAGAATTACACACTCTGGACCCCCAACTGGCATAAAATACAACCTAATTAGTATTTCCTTTATATATATCTCCATCTGCAGCTACTTTAACCTAAGCCTGATGATGATTAAGTGCAGCATGGTGTCAGGGCACACACATCTGTCACGCTGCAACCCTTGTTTAACTGTTTGTCATTACAACAAGCAATTTGACCCTTGACCCTTCATGATCCGATTGAAGACTAGACCATTTGTCTCTTCGGCAATCCATGAGATCGTCTTCACAAAGCAGTTTAGTCAAGAGTCAAGGGTGATAAAAAATATTTGAACAGTCACTGATTTATAATTAGCCAATAAAGAAATTATTGTGCTAATGGCTTTTATTATAGTGTGTGTGTGTGTGTGTGTGTGTTTACCACAGAAATAAGCATTTTATAATATTTGGTAAATCACACAAGATTGGCACAGTCCTGAACTTCGCCTGATTTGTCAGGCATACAATCCAAGAAAGAGACAAGCTGTCTCTGAAACACATTCTGTCACCCACACAGTGCAGTCCTTCTTTGTCTCCCTAAAGCTCACTGAATAGGTCTGTGTCTCAATCAATTGCTGAGTCGCACACTCTTTCATATCTTCTAATCTGAAGGCACGAATTCTCCCCTCAGTGCCATATTTAGTGCACACTCAGTAGGGAGCATAAAGGGTGAAATGAAACTGTCCTCTGAAGGCAGGAACAGCTGGTACTGTGGCTGAATCAGGAACCTCCCGCCTCCCATCCCCAAATTCTACCTGCCGCTTCAGCCCAGGTACACTACACTACACTACACTGCTGAAAGAGAGATTTTTACAGTCCCACATGCTGACATAGCAGTTTGAATCCATCGTTTTGTATTTCTCAGGGGAAAAAAATTTCAGGTCATATATCCATATAAATAAAACGATCCATAAATATCAGATATTTGCAATGTTTTTTCTGGTTATATAAAATACAGCAACATTGTGAATATTACAATCAGGTGTTATTGTGCTGTTTTATTTGCCCATTCATTTTCCTGAAGACTAATTTTTCGATCTTTAATTACAAAATGCTGTAATTAATTTCTGTCAATCATTTCAGACTGTTTGTTCTGAAAAAAAAAATTAATTAAAAATTCACCACTGAATCAATGATTACTTTGCATCATCACTCAAAAATTTTAATCGTGCCATTTTTTATTATTTAGCGAAACATATGTTTTACTATATGCATATGCACCTGCATATGCAAGTGCATTTTTTACCATGTTGTTATATTAAAAATGAATAATTATTCTTCCTTTTGTTTATTATGTGAAGATTGTAGAATATATTGATCTTTTTAACTAGATTCAGTGTTTTACATTAAACTTTTACATTAATCTGCCTACAATGGCTGTTTGGTTACAATTATGGTTTTTATTATAAAAATAAAAACATTATTCCACACCATTTCAGAGAAAATATATAAACAACAAGACATCAAATATCATTAAAAGGCATAAAAATATTAAGATAATTTTTTCTATGTCACCCTATACCCAATACAGAAGGTATATATACTCAGCTTTCAAAATATATCTCCTAAAAAAACATATGTACATATTTCTGGACTAGAATTCTTATAGTTGATTTTAGCATAGTAACCTGCACAGCCATAAAAGCAGAATTTCACTGAAAAGGTTATTGACTAAGAACGCTGGTGGCAAGTATGACTGTGGCCCAATCAGCAGAGGCATGACTAAGCTGGGCGGGGCTTGTTTGGACCAATCATTGATCGTGGCCCCCTTCTCCTCCCTATCCTCAGCAGTCTCTGGGAGACTGCATTTCCTCTTTATCACTGTGCCCTACAGACAATCCCTCTCATCCCCCTCTCTCTCTCGTTCTCTCCATCTCTCTCTCGCCCTGCCTACCTCCCTCCATTCCTGTATGAATCAGATTCCAGCTGTCCCCTGCCGAGACATCCATTCTTACACTCAACCAAAGGGGGAAAGAGAAAGAGAGAGGGATGATGGTGGGAATGGGTGAACAGAGAATAAAGGAAAGAGACAAGGACAAGAGGAATTGGGGCATATCATCAGTGTGTGTGTGTGTGTGTGTGTGTGTGTGTGTGTGTGTTTGCATATGTATTTGTATTCTTGTGCTTGTGGCTTTGTGTGCTTTATATGTGGGAGTGCTAAACATAGTGAGTGATGTGGATATTTTAGACAGCAAGCGGCATCAGAAAAAGGCAGCAAAAGAAAGAAAATTAGAGAGAGGTGGATATATATAAACATGAAAGAAGGATTAAAGAGGAGCTATAGATGGAAGTCTGTTTTGGCTTGATAGTGTCTATTAATACATGCATCATACAGATTGATCCCATTCAGTTCATAAAGCCATGTTTAAAGTGCAGTTCTGCAGTGGCTTCAGTGTATTGTATGTGGTTGTTTTGTATCTAGCATACACTACAAGACTTTAGTCTGACACGAAAACCTCCAGATCATAGCAAAGTCTTAAAATTAGAGATTGTAAATAAAGTCAGGGTGGAGAATGATCTCTACTGTGAAACAGAAACATAATATAGCCAGTGTATGCTGATTCCTGAACGAATATCTCTAATGAGTTGGTTCTTTTTTTAGTGAATCAGAAACATACAGTGTAACCAATGTAGTCTGATTTCCAAACAATTACTCTAATGAGCTGGTTCTATTTGTGAGAAAAAAAAAACCTACAGAGCAACTAGTTTTGTTTGATTCCTGAACAAAGGACTCTAATAAGTTGGTTCTTTTTAGTCCGAGTTTCAGACTGCCACGATTTTCCAAGTAGTCGGGTCAATGTTCTTTTCACACTGCATGACTATCTCGGGCCAGCATTCAGTCGCTGCTGTGTTTGCACGATGGATCGGCGACAGAAGCTTTCACACTGCATGACTTTACAAATAGGAAGAATCGCCGACAAACTCCCTGTCTGGCATGCAAAATACGTTTCACAACCAAACACAACGCGAGATGTGACGAGGGAAAACAACGCGATATCAAGCATGCAAGACCGGAGTTCTCACGTGAGACTGGGCTAGCTCAGATGAAACGGTCAAACAGACACGGGCTGCTCCTGCAAATTTCTACTAATTTTTCTTCCATTTCTTGGGTCCACATAGACCGAGAAGAAGGCTTTTTCTGAAACGAAGCCATGCTTGCTGATATTGTGATCATAACTCCTCCCACAGCATGATTTTGAATCGCCAACAGGTCCAGATATTTATCACACACAACACCTAACATATTTCTCATTAAGAACACCTTCAACTAGCCTTGCTGCTCAATACAATATATAGCCGAGCTTGTTTGTTTTGTCGGATAGGTTGGCGTCGTCGGTGGGACTCGTCGGCGATTCTCTCAGATCGCGTCTTTGCTCATTCACACTGCGTGATTGTCACTCGCGTGCACATGAATGAGCACGATTTGCCTGTGATTTCGGGCATTTGTCGGCGATTTCTCAAAAACCTGTCGAATCTTAAAAATTAAATGCAACCAGTGTAGTCTGATTCCCAAATTTAGTGAATCTTAAAAATTAAATGCAACCAGTGTAGTCTGATTCCCAAATGAATCATTCTAATGAGTCAGTTTCTTTTTAGTGAATCGATAACATAAAACACAAACAGTGTAGTCTGATTCCCAACAAATAACTCCAATGAGTTATTTCTTTTAAGTGAATCAAACTATTTTATATAAAAGTAAATTAAATGATGTTGCCTCATTTTCTGTTTTTATTTATTTATTTTTTTTAGTATTGTTTAATATATAGTTAAAGCCATTTTTTTAACTGTACGCAACTTCTATTAAGACGTCATTAAAACATCTGTCTATTTCACTTTGTTAATGGAGTTGTTAAAGGGGTCATATGATGTTTCTAAAAAGAACATTATTTTGTGTATTTGGTGTAACGAAATGTGTTTATGTGGTTTAAGGTTCAAAAAACACATTATTTTTCACATACTGTACATTATTGTTTCTCCTCTATACCCCGCCTTCTGAAACGTGTCATTTTTTACAAAGCTCATCGTTCTGAAAAGCGAGGTGTGCTCTGATAGGCCAGCTATCCAGTGCATTGTGATTGGCTGAATGCATCAAGCATGTGATGAAAATGTTACGCCCCTTACCATACTGTGATGCGTGTCCCGGTCAGAACACCGGCGAGACAATAACAATAAAACCCATTACATAGGAGGCATTTGTTGCATCCGGTGGGGACATAATTACGGATTATAATTGACATTATGTTTTTACGCGTTGCATCGCGCTGCATAAACATAAACCATGTCTGAATTTTTTATCGGAGTAACAACAAACGCTACTCTACACTGTTCAAAACTCACGTTTGAATCATTTCAGTGGCAAATCCTTTACATATGTAAACATATAGACTGTGAGTCAGAACAGCCGGCATTGTAGTCTTCTCTCCCAGGATCAGGAAACAGTCCTCCATAAAATGTGCTGCACACATCTGAAAATTTGGGTTGAGCTGTTCTGAAACAGTGTTGTTAATACAACTTAACCCCATATTTCTAGTTGTGTCCTCTTTTGGAAGGCCAAACAAAGTATTTTCACTTTCACAATGAAACAGCATCTCCACAACATGGCGCTGGCAGCAACAGCGAGAATCAAAGGTTACACCTTCTTTCTTTGTGTGAACATTTCGGCGGCGTTATGCAAATCTTCCCACATTGTGACGTAGACATAAGGGGGCATGTTTAAACAAGGCGTTTTAGGAGGGCGTGGAGGAGTCTTAACTTTTATAAAGAATATCTCTTTGGGTTTGAGACTTTGGTCTTTGCAACTTTACAGATCTTATTTATGCACCAAGAGCTTGTAACACTCCAAAGAGAAAGGAAAACTTGAAATCGCATCATATGACCCTTTTAAAGAATCAGAATCGATCAGAGCAATCACATTACTTCCCCATTCCCATCCCTAGCAAAGTGCTCACTAACACACCAGAAAGAAAGAAACCATAAATTTAAATGTGCGCAGGGTTTCTGTCTAGCAGAGTGTGCTTGGTTTTACAAAGACCTCATGTCACTGATACCTTTGGTTGGCTGCAGAAGCAACACCAACGGCTCATTGAGCTTTAATCAGTTCCAGCACGGCACAATGTTGCCCTCCAGGAGAGATATTATTATGGCTTTGTACCCATACATTCTTCTGCCTGGTGACTTTCAGTCATTAGATGCTGCTGCTTTGTTGCCTGTGCTTTTAAAAAGTCCTTGAGGTTCTGCATTCTTGATTAGAGTCAAATTTCTGCCTCTATTCGAATGTCAATATTAGACTGGCTGTAATGTCAATAGATAACAGCGTAATTAGAACCTGTGGTAGACATGCATTGAACCTCTTTTAGGGACATTTGGAATGCAAACCACCAACCAGGAACTGCATGAAAATTTGCCTGAATAGGGATGAGAGAACTGCAGTCGAACTTTACAACAGGGTCATTCCTTCCACTTCACTGTTTAATCCTCTCTAAACACTAGCATTTAACTTTATTTTATCTTCACATATGAATAGTTTATTTCAAGTAACAAATAAGGAATTTGAATTGTTACTGACATTCTCTTCAGTTGATGTAGTGTTTAATGAGTTGTAGTAATGAGACACCAGTGGTGGTAACTGCACAGCCTCCCTCTCCCACAGGGTTAAATGTACCTGCGGACGCCAGCTTTTCCTGCGTCAGCTGTGCTGCTGTCAGGCCTCTTTGAGGTAAATGTCACCTGAGGCACATGCAAAGAGACACTCCATGACAAAAGCAGCACCTGACAGTCAGCAAAGCACCTGCCTGCCAGAGCTATTCCACTTATCTGTTGTCACACTTGCAAGGCACACTTTTTTTTTCTTGGCTGTTCTTAAATAATTAAAGCATTGTATTAAACTCAAAATGAGCAAACCATCTGACAGCTTTATATCTTAACTTTTTTTTAAATATAACAATCATATTTACCTTAAACGTTAAGTAGTTGCTGAACTACACATTAAACTGAATTACAAAAATAATGTCTGTTTTCAAACAGGTTTCCCAAACACTCCCCCATCGGCCGTTATGGCTTAAACCGAAACTAATGCCCAAAACTAACTCCATTTGTTCAGCCACTGTTGCTGGTCAGGATGCTAAGGGAAATCTATATCAATAGCTTACTTACAGTTGACTCTCCATATTAAGCTGAGAAAATAGTATTTTAGTATTTTATATTCAGAAAGAAGTACACAATTGAACTACACTGTTTAAAAAATAAAATTAAGGAAACACCTAAATCACACTTCGGATCTTGATGAATGAAATATTGAAGTTGAAGAACTTATACATAATTTGTTGAGAACAAAGTTAAGTGACAATTAGTCTCAGCCTCAGACGTCACGGCCATGGACCGTTGGCTGAACGTCTGATGCATATGGCACACAATAGGAAACACTTCAGAAGTTTCTAAGTTGCCACTGGATTGGTTGAAATATACAGGATTTCCTGGAGACGCGAGTCATGTACTTTAAAGGAGTCATCAGATGCTACATGCACTTTTACAAGTTATTTGAACTGAAATGTGTACTATCATCACATATACACAACCACCCTATAATGATAAAAATCCTCCCAGTGTTTTTTTTTTTTTTTAAATCTACTAAGATCTTTACCCCTTTCTCAAATCGAGCCGATCTCAGATGCCTGTCTTGTAACGTCACACAGACAGGCCCCTCCCATGATAGTTTGATTGACAGTAGCGTTTCAGCACAGACTGGACTGCCGTCTTACCTTAGACCCGCCCTGAGTGAGCTGTCATCAGTCCGCCATTGTTTCGATGCCGGAGCAGATGAAGACAGAAATGTCTCAAGAATATAGACAAGAATGTCTCCTAAGCGATTGAGGTGTTCTGTTGTTGGATGTAATAATGAACATAGCAGTCGTCATTTACTCCCGACATCTGAACCACTGAAGATGTAGTGGATTACAATTTTTTTTGAAGGGAATGTGCCCCCGATCTACATAAATGTGTCTATCTTCGCGTGAATCGTTCATGGTGCAGATTCACCAACAGAAAAATTGAGTATAAGGTTTTTAATGAATCTTCGCAAATCGCCTTTCCTAATAATGTGCTAATTAGCAAGTCTCTCTGAGAGCAGCTCGGAAGAGAGGGACGGGATCAGCAGAGCTCATTAACATTTAAAGAAAAATGCTACCAAACGGCTTGCTCTAAAAAGAGCTGTTTTTGACAGGGTAAAAAAGGACTTTTCATTAAGACCCTAAAGAATCATATCAACTTGTGGAAAATGGGCATCCGATGACCCCTTTAACATTCCACTGGGAAACAAAGATGCCATGCTGCCAAACCATGGAAGAAGAAAGCCGTTGTGTTTACAACTTTGGCAATTAGCGTTTATCAGGATAAACTAAATTCTGGATTTTCAAAAGTATGTGAAATATGTAAAGTTCAAGGTATAGATTGTTTAAAATAAGTCTGTTATTGTGGGTACATTTCCATGCCCCTTAACATAACGCGGCACAAAGCCAAACATGACTGGTTGCTTTACTTGTCACTTATATGGCCTCTTGGGTGGTCCTTGGCCATTCAAAGCGGCCAAGGATCCCAGACCTTCTGCCGTCAGTTTGAAGGTCTGGCTACGCAAGACTATGCGTAATAGTCAATGGAAACCAAAATCATTAACCCACTGAGGGCTGGATTCGAAATCACACTGAAAATAAAAGTAAGACTAAAATTACAGGCTGATCGAACGTGCATGAAATTCATCAACACAACTCATAATGTCAGTATATAGGCTGATTTATACTTCTGCATCGAAACTACGCCATAGCTATGCCATAGGTTGTGCGTAGTACGTGCAGGCTACAACGTAGCCTGACATGCACCTCTCTAAAAATGTCACAGCATGTCAAATCTACGCGGACCGCAAGGGCTGTGATTGGTCTGCTAATACCCCTCCCTCCGTATGTATTTGAGTTTTGTGTGAGTTTTTTGCACTTTGATATATTATAATGTTACACCTTCTTATTTAAAATAAAACAAAACTAAGAACAAGTGTCTAATCATTTATTATAAAACGTACGTAGCATTACACCACTTTGTTGTTCGCGACAAACATTTGTTCTTTCATGGTACGTTACAAGTCCTTGTGGAGATTGAAAGAATGCCATCTTCTGCTGTTCCGTTGTCATCTCTTTTTTGTAGTTTTAAATAAATTATCTGTTCTTTGATATTTATTTGCCACAGTCACAGATGATTCTTCTCCGACAAGCTGCTTCTTCTTTGGCTTTTGTCATGGCCTGCGGGTTACACAAGCAACATACCCGTGGACACTGCAGACTAGTGGTCTGCATGTGTACTGCACGTCGATGCGGACAACAACGCAGAAGTATAAATGAAAACCGATGCACAGCATACGGCGTAGAGGCTATGGCGTATGTCCGACACAGAAGTATAAATCAACCTTATGGCCCCGACATGCCTGTATACACTTCCGACAGCATCTAGGCATGCTCCTGATGAGACAGCAGATAGTGTCCTGGAGGATCTCCTGCCAGACCTGAATCAGGGCATTAGTGAGCTCCTGGACAGTCTGTGTTTCTGCTTGACTGATTAAGATGCTCCAGTACATAACGTCCCAGAGGTTCCCAATTGGATTCAGGTTTGGGGAACGTGAGGGCCAGTCAATGGCATCAATATCTTTGTCATCCAGAAGCTGCCTATACACTCTGGCCACACGAGGCCAGACATTGTCGTTCACCAGGTGGAACCCAGGGCCCACTTCACCAGCATGAAGTCTGACAATAGCTGTGAGGATATCATCCCAGTACCTAACAGCAGTGAGGGTACTGTTGGCTAGCATGTGGGGTTTTGTGTGACCCTCCAAGGATATTCCTTCCTAGACCATCAAAGACTCCCACTGACCCCGAGGCATGCAAGCATTTTAATGCATATACACTTAAAATAAAATAGAAATAAAAAATACTAACTTATCTAATGAGTTAATTGATACTTAATTTTATAAAAAAAACATTTACAGAAATAATTGCACTAATTACTTTCAAATGCATAAATGTTTCTCTCTTCTCATCTATAATTTTTTATTTCTCTTGTGCTTTGTATCATGTACCTCTAACCTGGAGATACATAGGCAATTTTAAATGTATAGGCCCATTTTAAAATAAAATAAAATAAAACTAAATACAAAACAAAACAAAAATGTAACAAGGATTACTGGACCACGTTTTGTAATCAATCTTTTCTTATTTGCAAACAAGCATCAATACAAAACAAACATATGAAGGGCCATATGAAATCGTTTTTTTTTCTTCCCCAAATTCCATCTTCCCATTTTAATTTTTCTGGATTCCATTTTTATGGTTAAATAAAATTTTTGTAAGGCATGCCTAAATCAAATCGTGAAACGTACACAATTTAACAACAAAAGCTTAATAAAAATAAAATTTTCAGGGGCCTATAAAAGCCATTTTATTTTTTCACAATTTGCCTTTTTTTCCCCGTTTACATCTTCTTTTCTGTTCTGTTCTTTGCAAGTGTGACCCTGCCGACACTGATTTTTGCCATTTCTGATTTTTTCTAAGAACTATAATTGACAGCATATACAAACAAAAATCTACTTTTTTTTTTCAATGCAAAAAAAAAAATATTTACATAATTTTGGCAGTGAAATTAGCAAAATCAGTCAATATTGTGTCTAAAATGTAAGTTTTCTTGTCTATCGAACTACTATTGTATAAAATCAGTGTCACATTGCATGCAACAGGTTTTGTTTTTTTTGGCCGGGCAAGTAAAATTCTCTCTAACTTGCCCCTTTAATAAATCTACTTGTCCCAGACAAGCCTTACTCAAGCCCTGTGGTTCCCCTATAGTTTACTTTGGCCTTACACGCATTACAAATTGCAAACTTTGTCTTCACTTACATGAAGAACTTCCATGCCGACAACATTGCTTTGCAGCCTGAAATGAAGTTTCAGGTACAGTTACAGATACAGTTTTTGTTTTATCCAGCTGTATTTAGTTAGTGCAACATATAACTTCCAAGTGAAAGATATAACACCAACATGTCAGAATTTTTTTTTTCAATAAAAATCACTGAGTTGGAAAAAGGATCACCTCCTTGTGTCAGTATTTTGTTAAACCACCTTTTGCCTTAATTACAGCCTTTAGTCTGTTGGGATATAAAACAAAAACTATGTCAGTCTTCATATGAGGCTGAAAAGCAACAAAAAGGGGGATGATTCTTTTCTATACAAATTGTATATTGTAATATATATCACCACATTTCAGAGAATTTTTCTTATCACTGAGCTGGAAAAAGTAGACAAATGTGGCCTTATTTACCATTATTCACCTAGCTACAATTTAAAATGAGTTCACTCTACATTCTCTGAGAAAACAAACATTTTTACGTCAAGCTATTGGTTAATGAAAACATTGCTGCTGTGTAATGATCTGTTTACAGGACCCTCTTATACAACCTGTTGTAGGAAGGCTCTGCCTTGCTCCCCTTGCTCCCTTCTGCCTTGTTTTCAGTGCTCCAACAATAGAAGAGCAGGCCACCGATGGGCATTGTGCCGAAGATCTCTGACACTCGGCCATGCCAGTGCGTTCTGAGTACAGAGCTATAGTGGCTTGCCTGTGTTGTCACATTTGCATGTATTGTTAAGTGTTCTTTTTCAAGGGTATGTGAACTACAACACTACACACTCTGTGTCTTTCTCACCATATCCTTGACATGCTCTATGCTTTGTCATGTGATGGACATGGATGTGAAGTATACTGTCTGTGTTTACTGTGCCATAGTAACACCTGTAAACACTTCTGCAAGTGTAAATGTGTGTATATTAGCTGTGTGGGCAGGTCTTGCTTTGATTATTGACTCTGTGCTGCTGCAGTTCATAGTAAATGTGTGTGTGTGTGGTGCATTATAGTGTATGCTCAGTTTGGGTGTGGATAAGCACTTTGTGTGTTTTCTTTGCTTTGGATCACGTGACCTCTGGGCCAAACCTTGGACTCTAACTCTTTAAATAGAAAACAACTGAGAAATTCTCATGCCTCCAAAAAAGTGTCTGGTTATGTATTAAAGGATTAGTTCACTTTCAAATGAAAATTTCCTGATAATTTACTCACCACCATCTCATCCAAGATATTTACGTCTTTCTTTCTTCCGTCGAAAAAAAATAAGGTTTTTGATGAAAACATTCCAGGATTATTCTCCTTATAGTGGACTGCAATGGCTACCAAATGGTTGAAGGTCAAAATTACAGTTTCAGTGCAGCTTTAAAGGGCTCTACACAATACCAGATGAGGAATAAAGGTCTTATCTAGCGAAATGATCTGTAATTTTCTTAAAAAATAAAAATATAAAATAAAATGTATAGGCTTTATAAACAGAAATGCTTGCACTGTTCTGCGATGCGCGTCCACGACTTCACGCAATACGCAATTACGTTGAAAAGGTCACACTTGACATAGGCAGAAATTCCGACTCAGTCAGTGTTTACAAATTTAATATAAAAAAGGAGGACTGCTCAAAAGTTGTTGTATGTTCAATCACACACATTCAGTTTTTTTGTAAACGGTGTCTGACTTGGTCTTTGCAGGTTTGACTTGTAAACACTGATTCGGTACTTCCGCCTACGTCACGCGTGACCTTTTCAATGTGTAGGGCTGGCCGATATATCGCATGCGATTGTGACGCGCATTTCGTCAGTAAAGCCGGTTCCCTGATTACCACTAAATCTCCACCACCTGCTTTCAAATGGAGCAGCATTTAATAGACAGAGCCGTAGATCACTGACAAGCTACGCAATATCACGTTCATTATCGCAGATGAATCGCCTTCGATAATGAACGTGATATTGCGTAGCTTGTCAGTGATCTACGGCTCTGTATATTAAATGCCGCTCCATTTGAAAGCAGGTGATGGCGATTTAGCGGTAATCAGGGAACCGGCTTTACTGACGAAATGCGCGTCACAATCGCATGCGATATATCGGCCAGCCCTATCAGTGAGATTACGTATTACGTGAAGTCATGGATGCACATCGCAGAGCAGTGCAAGGCAAACATTTAAATTTCTAAAGCATATACTTTTTTTTTTAAAGAAAATGACAGATCATTTTGCTAGATAAGACCCTTATTCCTTTGTCTGGTATTGTGTAGAGCCCTTTGAAGCTGCACTAAAACTGTAATTTTGACCTTCAACCGTTTGGTAGCCATTGAAGTCCACTATAAGGAGAATAATCCTGGAATGTTTTCATCAAAAAAAAACTAAAATTTATTTTCGACTGAAGAAAGAAAGATGTAAAATTCTTGGATGACATGGGGGTGATTAAATCATCAGGAATTTTTAATTTGAAAGTGAACTAATCCTTTAACTAGAAAAGTTTTAAAGATACTCTGTCATATGAGGGCTATAGTCTTCAGTTCATTAACCTAGACCATCAGGACTACTCTTTATAGATTTTTGTGGCAGATATTGTGTGTATTTACTATTTGGCTTACATTTTAACTGTGTCAAAGTTTAAGCTAAGAAAGACACTGACCTACACCAGTCTCACTCACACATGTCTAGACAAAATATGACCAATACGAATGGTCTCTAAACACACCTGAACTGCAGATGTCTAAGTTCCCACAAAAATGGACTCTGACCACTCTGATCTCTAATGCTGGAGCTTCATTTTACTGGATATACCCTATATCAAAGAGTAAATCAATGGGAAATGGTGTGAAGTGATGTATTTATTGAAAAAAATTAATAAATAAATTTCCCCCAAAAAATAAACAATATTAATATATTTTCCAAACCATGCAAGGCACCCTTTAAAGATACACTGTAGATTGTTTAAATTCACCATGAAAAGGAAATTGCAATCGTTTTTTCTTCCCTACTGTGACGTATATTTAAATGAAATGGCTTCTTGAACTAGAAAACATGTAGAGTCAGACTTGATTTTGTCTATCATAAATTGATTGGATTGTTGGATCGTTGTCGTTTATATTCCATAAAAAAAATAAGAACTGTCCATTTTTGATGTCATGTAGAGTTTAAAGTTGTGATGTAACATAAGTATCGACAGAGTTTTTTTTCCTTCTCCATATTGTGGTGTACATTCCAGTTAAACAGATTATTGGAAAGAAAATATGTCAGGGTTTTGGTTGTATCAATCATTTGTTGATTAGATGGAGGCAGATCTGAATGTGAGCATGCATTTGATTGTTTAAAAAAGTCTGAAACTTCACTGGAAGATCGAGTTGAGACATTTTGATTAAACATAACAAGATCAAAAATTACTAATAAATAAATAAATAAATATTAAAATGAAATATATTCATGGGTGAATTGTTCACAATAAGATTAATAACATGGATTTCAAAAATCAAGAGGGTGAACTTGCCATTTTATGCCAATTTTAGTACAGATTCAATTAACATATAACACCTTAGAGTGTAAGTTTCTCCCAAACAGAAACAACAGAAGCAGAACAAAATGTCAGCAGATTGGACATATTTCACAATTAATGATGTGCATGATATAAATTCAATACCAATTTTCACGCCTGCGTAGAGCTGCTGTTGAGTGCAATGAGTGTGTGCAGAGCCACAGACGAGCAAATATATAGGGCACACTTTCCTTGAATCTCCTGTCTCTCAAGTAATTCTGGGAAATTCAGTTAATTGCACGGAGTTGCTTCACTGGATGTTTCAATATAAAAAGAAAAATGATTCACAGACTTCCTTAGAGTGAGGACACGGGAGAAATTGATGTCTATTACTCGTCAACTACATGCAATCAAAACAAGAATAAGAGAAATGTAATGCAAATACTAAAATAAAAGTATAATTTGAAAAATAAAGAGCAATTCTCTACATAGATAATAATGTGATTTAAAATGTGATAAAAAAGCTGCAGGATTTCTGTGCTAGTTTAGGGTTGCAAAATTTGGTGATTACACATCAATACGACTTCAAAAATATACATTATTATTATAACTTTTTTATTACTAATAAAAATGAATATATTATTAATTATACTTTGTTAATAACGTTAACAAAACAAAATTACTGTTGTAATAATTCACAGTATAATAAAAATTGAGTACTTAAGAAAAATATAATAATAATAATTGTTAACCATACAGCAGTATCTCTCTTAAATTCTTCATTTTCAAACCTTAAACATTCAAGCTTTTATTATGGCGGAAAACTTCAGGGAGCCCTTAAAGCTTCTCTTCTGTTGACAGCAGCCTGATAACCCAAGGGCAGTAAAATAAGAGCTCTTAGCCAATACTTTGTAATACATAACAAATTTTTTTTTTTTATAACACACTACCCTCAACTTATCAGTCCCACTGTACTATACTTTAAAATTATGGCTTAACTAAATACAGGTAGCGCTGCTCAAACTCAGCCTCTAAGAATGGTATTGGTTCATAATGATTAACACATAAAAGGCTGGACAAATGACTCATGGTCACTAACCAGAGTGCAGACAATGCAAAAAGTCCATGGCCCTACTTTTACCACCATCCCCGTCTGACTCATTCCAATCGGTGGGAAAGGAATGCATCCTATTACTTATTAATGGAACACCTAAAATTGTGGGTGACATTTGTGCATTACATGAATGTCATAAAAGGCAGGAGAGTGGCTTTGTGAAACTGTCAGGCATCTTTTGAAAAGTTTTATACAGAGTCTGTGTAAAAGAGGCTGTAAAAACAAAAACTGCAACACGTTAAAATGCCAATATAACATACATTTCAGTCACAGTTAGATACAGTAAGTACATAGTTTGCGATGTAATGTCATGTGCAAGTGCATATATGCATTTGGCAGATGCTTCAAAGTGACTTAAAAGGCATTCAGTGTGTATTTAGTGTTCTCTGACATTGCCATTGCTAGAACCATGGTCTACAAATTCATCAGCAATTCATCTGTCATTTGTGACAAACGAGTCACTCTACCCTGTACCCCGCTGACCCTGGTGCTTATAACCCACCACTGCCCTTTTCTCCCCCGTGTGGGTTCAGACCCTGGGGCTTTTCCAGGACATACACACATGTAGCCATACATATATACACATCCCTTAGTATTTTCCCCTGTATCCATCTGAACTCTTGTGGTCCAGATGCTCATTTTCTCATATCCACCCTCCCCCAGTCAGGCGACTGACTCCTGTCATTGTCAAGCCATCTCTGTTTTGGGTATGCAATAAAGGGGTAATTGTTGCTATTCTGCTGTGTTCCCAGCCTCTCTCTTGCTCTATCTCTCCATAATTCATTTTCTCGACACCTGCTGATAACACACTATTTGATAAGTCTAATTTGACAACTTTACAGGCAAATCACATGGTAAGATGGTATGGGCATCACACGACCAATTACTGAACTGTACTTACTAAAATCAATTTTAAAGAACAGCAATGTCAGGTAATTAGAAGTCCAAACCAATCACAACCCTAGTAGGTGTGCATATTACATAAAACGGTTTCCCAAGGGTTAAGATGTGTTGAGGCCTTAAAAATGCAGGACTGCACTGCTGAGTACTTAAACATGTCCTGTAATTGAAGTTTCAGTTGTCACAACATGCATGGTAAAATAGTGACCTTAACTAGCTACTAGTAACCTAACTAGTAGTCAATCTATATGAGCTTTTTTTAATGCCTAACAATGATATCAACATTGCCATAGACTGATATAACGCCCATACAGCTGATATATATTACAATTATTTGAACAAAGATACAGTAAAACTATTAATATTGTTCACTATGATAACAATTTAAAATGTGTTTTCACTATATTTTAAAATGCACTATATTTCAACAATTTTAATATATTTTAAAATGGAATTTATTCCTGTGATGGCAAGGCTGATTTTTCAGCAGCCATTATTCCAGTCTTCAGTGTCACATGATCTTGATATTCATGTGACACTGTTCAAATATCTCAATTAATAGGAAGTTCAAAAGAACAGCATTTATATTGAGTAGATTTTTTTTTGTAACAATGTACAATTCTTCACTGTCACTTTTAATCAATAAAATGCATCCTTGCTGAATAAATGTAATAATTTATTTCTAATAATATAATATTACGCAAAATTCTGGATAAATCTCAGAATTGTCAAATATCATCTGATTAATGTGTGTCACAGCCTTTACCGTCAGTATGTATTTAGTTTATATATAAACCTAATATTGAAGTTGAGTGTAGAGAAATAAATTGGCTTCATTAAGTTGAAAACAAGTTCTGAACGTATGCCACAAGAATTTGATAGCACCAGACAGAGTGCGTTAGCCATTACCCATCAGCCATTATTGTGTTCCAGTAAAGACCTGCCGGAGGAGTGTGTCAGGGGAAGGTGATCAGGGGTTTAGCATTACTCTCAGCTGAGTCACCCTGCCAGTTGATCCCCATTTCTCTTTTGTTTTTGCCAGCGTGTGGGCCAATTTTGATAACGGTAACTTAAGTCCAGTGTGAGCTCCGTTAACAACATGGACTGACCACCAACTTCAGCCTATCAACTCACACACACAGAGTGACATCACTTTAAAGGAGGTCACAGTAATCAGATTATCCTAGTTATTCAGATGCACTGACAACCAGCAAACCAAGTATGTTCAAATTAGCCCCCCCAGGCAACATGAGGGAGAGGCAGCTATTACAGTAATTTTGGTATGCTAATGTAAAACTGCTTGTCCCTGACTCCTTGTGTTATTGTATTTAATATGATACATTTACAAATTCCCATTGATTTACACCAACTCTGAGGGGCTACTTTATTTTGACTGCTAAAATGTAATGATCAGAGATACATTTTTGTGACAAATGCTGACGCTAGTAAAGGAATGCAATTATTGGTGCACTAAAAGGGTTACTATGCCATACACACAATCCCACTGTAGTGTGTTGTTGAGCAGGGACTGTACTGTGGGGGAGGGGGATGTCTAGGGTGCAATAGAGGGGAGCTGGGAAGAGGCTGGAGGGCTTGGAATCCGCCTCTGTTGCCACGGCAGCTGTGCCAATCTCCAAGTACGCCTACAGTTTGAAGAGGATACCTGAGCTCAGAGCCCCTGGATAATAAGAAGCAGTGAAACTCTAAACTCTGACAGCTAATGCTTACACCCCTCCTGTGTCTACAGGGGCATGATAAACATGCATCCCATCTCTGGAAGAGGGAGCAGCACTGGGATGGCTGTTTTCATGGATTTGACAAGAACAGGGATTAGCAGACTTTGCGAAATCTTCTCTTAAGTGTCTGTCAAGCTCTGCTACTGCAACCCTTAGTGTGAACCCTTTGGCTCCGGTGTGCAGTGTTCCTTTTCCCAAGCACATCCATACTCATCCATTCAGCTACTCTCTTCTTTCTGCCCACAACAACTCCAACTGCGCTTAGCAGCAAATGGCACAAATGACCCAAAATAGCCTAGTGCTTTCCAGAGCAGAGCAGCTCTCCTTAAGAAGAGGAAGCAATGCCACAACAAGAGGCTATGAGCAAAAAACAATGTTTCCAAGTCCACACACAACATCTACCCCACCTGTGCCTAACCCATAATTCCCATAGCATTTGTGGATGCAGAATTATATATTTGATGCACTGCATTTCTGTTGGGACAACATCTGACATGCCAGAAGTGTCCCAAAGGCATTTACTCTTAATCAATATGTTGCTGCGTATGAATATGTGTTGGTGCTGAGTGCATCAGAACACTCTGAGAAAAAAAAAGTGTGCAAATTTTGTACCTTTAGGGGTACAACAGCTTGTTACTGGGGCTGTACCCTCAAAGGTTCATATTAGTACCTTAAGGGTAAATATTACTACTCAAAAGTATTAATATAAACCTTTCAGGCACACATAAGGTGCAGAGTTGTCACTTTAAGGGTACTGACCCAGTGACAAGTTCCTGTAACCATAAAGGTATGATTTTTGCTGTGAACAATAAAGAAAAGTGACTCACTGTTGTTGGATTTGAGGTCTCGATGGATGATTGGCACAAAAGTCTGGTTGTGCAAGTAGTCCATTCCCATCGCAACCTGCACTGCCCAGTTCACCAGTACCCGAGGAGGCACCTTCTTCCCAGCAAGTGCCCGGTTAAGTGCCCCACCACGGGCATATTCCATAACCAGGCAAAGATTTGGCTCCCGCAGGCAAACACCTCGAAGAGCGATGATGTTGCGGTGTCGGAGCATCCAGAAGAGTCTGGCCTCCTGCCTCACATTCTCTGCCGTAGCACTGATGTCCTCATCTAGGTCCTGACGAGCTGCTTTAACAGCTACTTCCTCACCTCGCCACACACCCTTGTACACCTTTCCAAAACCTCCGGCACCAATCACCTCCTCCAAGCACAGCTCTGAGAAATCAATCTCCAGTGGTGACTCCCCACCGACCAGACCTTCTGGAGGCAATGCTGGATAGCTGGTGTCCCGTCTGGTCACATAATTACTAGGGAATATGCCCACCTTGTCCTGGATCTTGCCAGTCCACCAGCCCTCATCTCCAGACACTTTAGAGTCCTTGGAGAGCACCTCCAGTAGGTCGCCACGTCGCAAGGTCAGCTCTTCATCTGCTGTGGCCTCATAATCAAAGACAGCCGTCCAGTACACGTTACTGCCTTCAAGATGATGAGAAAGATGGGAATCTGGGGAGCCCACTGAGGAGGAAATTGTAGAGTTCTGGCTGCTGTTGCTCTGTGTCAGACAGGGTATTGAGTTTGCATTTGCTGGGAGGGCAGAGGGAACTGGGGGTCCACAGGAACCTCCGCTGCTGGTGCAAGGTAGCGGGGCAGCACTGCCTCCAGCTCCAGCTACACTCTGTCTCATATATGGGTCCATCACTGAGTGTTCAGGTCAGCGATGTGGTCTCAAAAGCTGGAGGAGGCCCTCTGTCAACTTGCACACAATATCCATGCACAGCCCATCTACTGAGTGCAGGCCTTCTTGATGAGGAAAGAAATCAATAAGTAAAGCTTCTGCTGGGCTGCCCCTCCACTGTCCTCACCGATTCCTTGGATTGTCCACAGCACACTTTGTGGTTGTCTTAACATTTATAGAGCCATTAAGCCAGTCGATGTGAGATTACAGCTCTAATATGACTAAGAAAATGACACTGAAAAGAGTTTTGCCGTGTGAACCAAGTTTTTCCTAGAGAAACCAAAGTCCTTGAGATTAGGTGAGAATATCCAGATCATCAAGCCTTGAGAATCTTAGCTTTTTGGTTGCTTGATGCTGCTTGGGCTTTTCCATCAGAAGAGTCATTGAAGGCATTGGAGACTGCTTGCTTGGTTTCTATTTTTAACAGCAGAATCAACAAGTAAACAAATCTTACTGAAGATAAAACCATAACTAGATGAGTCTTCTGATAATTTTCCTTACATCACATATCATGTTCTAGTTGGGGTTAAGTTCTACCTAAATAGCTTGCACTGGAATGTTGTCTTAACCTCAAATCCATCCAATGTAAAACTCTCATATTTGTAAGCGTACATCGATGTTACTCTTTCTTTCTGTCTGTCCTTTTTTTTTTTTTTTGCAATGGATGTTAATGAATATTCATAGACTTAAACATGCACGCGCAGGCTTAAGGCATCTTCAGACATTCAGCTCTGATAGGCTAACAGAGATGCACCAGCTCGCGATCTCAAAACCTTCACAATTATTTGCACATTCGCAATAATCACTCCGAGTTTCTCTTGTGTTGTATAAATCCGGTACATCGCGAATGCTATAGTAAGACAGTTCCAGTAAAGCGCGCGTCCATTTTAAGATGAGAATCACAACACAGAGCTGGCAGAGCCGTGGTTGTCATTAGCTTTAATCGACATGTAATGTACGCCACATATTTATCGCTTTGTATATCAAGAAAAGCATTTATTCGACGTATTAATATTTCATCTAAAAACGTTACCAGAGCTACTAAACGTCTACTGTTTGCAATTTAATCCACGTCACAAGCCAAATCGACTGTCGGTTCGTGTTATTTCTATGAACCGCATGTGCAAGTGCTTACTTCGATCATTTTGTCCTCATTGATTGTCATTTTAAAAGTAGACATTTTATTGTCATATAGAGCAGTTAATTCATTTATCTATATATAAATAGAAATGTATGACAAGCGAAACTTCGGCTTGGAATTGGATTATTATGGAACAACGATACTGAGATATTTTCTATGAAGAATGAGAGTGATGCGGATAGCTTGCATAAAGATGACTTTTATCCAGGTCGTAGCGATTAGACGACGAAATTCTCCATAATGTGTTTATGGTGCCCAAATAAAAGCCAACACAAGATGTGTCCACCATCTTTACGACAATAATAATAATAATAATATCCACCTAATTCCTTTCTAGATTCTGTAACAATATTTCTTATAATCCAGAGATCAGTGGTTATGTATCCATGCGTTCCTCCAGCCAAAACAACCGGTTTTATGAATTTTATATGTATGTTTGTGGTTGCCTGGATCGTTCACCGCACATCACAACATCCACACAGCTCGTCGCATGGGCGTATCATAACGCTGAAATATTCCCGTTTGTTGTAGCTACACATCATCGATATCCACTGAAGGATGCTCTTGTAATCGTTCTCCCAGCTGGGTCAGTTCGTCGGGCTGTCGTTCTTCTGAATCGAATCGGTTCTTCCCCTGTTCCCTTTCCCTGTGAGAGAAGACGATCTATTCCATGGACCAGGCTGTCAACTCCTACGGCTGACTTTGTATCCAAATACACCGGCTGGACTGGGGGTGGATGACAGTAGGGCATTCTGGGAAATGTAGTTTACAGTGTATACAAAGCGTATTTGACCTATAAGGATCAGTGTATATAAGATAACATAATATGATATAGCCTACCTACTAGTAACAGTAAAAACAGTAACATTATAATACGTAATATTATTACCATTTAAAATAAATTAAATGTAAATGGCAAGCTTAATTTTCATCAGCCATCACTCCGGTCTTCAGTGTCACATGATGCTTCAGATATCATTCTAATAGGCTGATCTGGAGCTCAATTATAATCAATTAGGTTATTATTGAAACTCCGTTATAAATCATTGTTCTTATTATCAGTGTTTTGATGTATTGAGAATTGCTGTATAGTATATCACGGTTTCCACAAAAAAAAAAAAAAAAAGTTTTCAGCATTAATAAATGGAAATGTTTATTGATCACCAAATCAGCTTATATAAATGATTTCTAAAGGATTGTGTGAAAATAAAGTCTGGCGTAATGGCTACAGAAAATTCAGATTTGCCATCACCAGTAGACTATATATATATGTATGTATATATATATATATATATATATATATATATATATATATATATATATATATATGTATCATATTTTCAGTCTCAATTGATAATAATAAAACATATCCAAGCTAGATCATACATAAATTTAAATTCATTTTCACTTTTCACCCTTAATTACATACAATTATGTATTTATATTATTGGCAAATTAATTGGAAGACCTCTTTTATAATCCTAAAGCATAAAATGATGATTTTATGGTGGAATGGGTGGGTTTAATTCAGTCACTTGCTCTTCTTGAACCACTGTACATTAGGATCTCTAATTTATCATTAGGTAAAGATGTACCCTTTATAATCTTTATTGTCATATGGTCAGGTAGATGGAAATGCAGTTCATGAAACAGCAGACCCTGCACAACATGTACAATATGGAGAACAGCTTTGCTCCATTATGTCATACTGCCCCCTGGTGAGATTCTGGATCACATCAATGGCAGTTTTTCTTTTTGGCTTCTTGTAGTCATGCCATAAGGTCCTGTTCTCTAGCACACATTCGGTCTGTTATCCGACTAAGCTGATTTTGGTTGAGCTGTCAGAATAGAGGACAGAAGATCCCTGTCCCATTTACCTGCTCTTTGTTGCATGCTGGTGAATAATGGCATCACATATTGCTCTCTTGTGTTTTCATGGACATGCAAATTCACTAGGCCATTTTAAATATTTTTGCTTATGGAAATTCACACACATTTTTAAGGCTGGGTGAGAATCTCCACTCAAATGGTTTCTGATCATGCACTTTTTTGTGTGTGTGTCAGAATCCACAAATATGGTGTCCCTTTTTTAAAGCATTAGGACACTTTTTTGTTGTGAGACCTATGTTTTTTGAACTACTAAATATAAAACTATAGCACAAAACTGGCTTGTTTAAAAACTTGCTGCACAACATTTTTTTATTATTATTAAATTTTTTGATTGATAACATTTACAACAATGTAAGGACATAGGGCAACCTAAACAACCTAGATACATTTATAAAGATCAAAAACCTTATTTGCCAAGTTACAAGCTGCAAAGTATTTGCATAAATGTTGGTAAAAATCTGTTGACAAATATCAATATATAATATAATTAAAAACAATTAAAAGTACATAAATAAATATGCTTACAAACTTGTTGCAGCTGACAGACGAGAAGTTTCAAAGTATTTTAATAAAGGTCCAGTATTATTGTAATAGAAGAGGGTGTTGTTAAGTCGTGTGTACTGTAACAAGAGTGACCACAAGAGTGTGCTATGCACTGCTCAAAAAATCTGATCTGCCTGCTAAGTCGTGCTATAGATAGACATGATATCTAAATTTGTGACATACTATAGAGCCCTCTAAAAAAGGATTTTCTTTGCAAGCGAAAAATGCTTCTGTTGCACGTACCACGTGTGCGCTGGTTGCAAAAAAGCTTTGAAATCCCTGAAAAAAATGTGACACTGCAGTCTGACGTCATGCAATCGAATCAAAGCACATTTATTTGAATGTGGAAATTGTGCTCATTGTGCTGTACAGTGAAATGGTCATCTACACATTTAAATTACATCTGCAGTGGTTAATGCGTTTGTTTTTCCATTTAGTCACTGTGTACGCTGGTATTAGCTGTTTTAATGCCAGAGGCTATAATCGTATCGTAACCATATGGCAGATGGTTATACGAATATGGAAATGAAAAGGAAAAATGTACAATATTGATTTGTTTTTGTTCTATTGTTCTAACAGAAATCTTATATTTATAATGCAAAGAGGATAAGTTTAAATCCCAATTCCACTCATTTCCACACAGTCGTTTTATTTTGCATCTCTTATCAAAAAAGCCAGAAAGACTGTCGTTGTTTGATGAATGTGACATTAAATAAAAGTGATGCCTTTTAGTTATTTTATTTGTATTTATACCATTTGTAATGCTGTGACTTATACTATAAAACCATAGCATATCGCTTTCCATGTCACATTGCGGAATTCGCTCTCTTTCATACATTACTACAGACACTTGTGAATGCACCCGCGCGCATGCGCAGTGCCGCGTGTGTGTGTGCGCGAGTAGCAGCCGGGCGTCGTGGTTTCGGTTGGCTGGGAGGAAGAGGAATAACGAACGTGGGAGCCAAGAAGAATTCCTCGTCGGCGAACGGCGCTGGGGCGAGAAGCGACAATATCCACAGGGTTTCTGAAACGTTTTTACGGACTACACACGTCTCCTTAGGGGAAATTTAGGGAAGTTTTCCCCCTCACGCGTTCCCGGGTCGGATAAGGTAAGAGACTTTAACGGGGATAATTAGTTTTTACGAAAAGGTTTAAATCAACAATGCGAAGTGGCGAGTAAAACTCGGGAGCCTTTGGACAGCTTTGAGATTTTGTCATGTTTCTTTATAATATACACGAGGATATAGTGGGGAAAGGTGGGTTATATGAATCAAGAAGTGGTCATTACGCAGGATTTGGGATCATTGTAATGTATTTTCATTAAGTGAAAAAACGTTAGCGAATATATACGCTTTAGTCCTTCCTGATCGGTCAGCGCGCATGCGTCAGCACTATGTAGTTTTTACTCACCTGAACTAAGGCCATGCAACAATACTGACAATACACGATTCACACAATGGTGCCCTTGTTCTTTCAGAAGATAGTGTCTTTTGAAGCATCTTAAAATCATGTTTGTTGTTGGTGAGGGAAGATTGTTGCTTTCTCGGAAAGTTTCAGCACATGGAGAATCCTTGGAGAGCCCAGTGGAAATGCTGTTAGGCTATCAATGTTGCTTTGCAGTTTGTTCAGGCATAAATTAGCTATTTGGTGTGAGTTTTAAGTTTTTAGTTTAACACTTCTAATACATTTGTGCATTATTTAGATATATACATTATGTATTATTGGTAATTGCAGAAGCCTTTTGAAATTTAGACTTTTGAAAGTTTGAAATTTATCTTCAAAATCTTAATAACAGCAGGTGGCTTATGTGTTGTTATTGGATTAAATGAATAGTTCACCCACATTATTATTCTGTAATCATTAATTTACTATCATCTTGTTTACAAACCTGTATGACAGGTTTTTTTTTTCTTTTTCTTTTTTTTTTCTTCTCTGGAATACAAAAGTCATTTGCTTTAATCCTGAGAAGCCATATGTAAAATATTGGTCAGGCACCATCTCATTATTTTGGAAAGGAACAGTTTATTGACTTTTAATTCTAAACACCAAAAACAACAACATTTGGTTTGCTCATGTGTTTTATTTTATTATTTTTTACCATATTCGATGTCTTAGAAAATTCTGATTGCTTGTAATGTAAATCAGCGAGATCTTTGCAGCAAAGCAGACATAAAATGCATATGAACATCAGTTATCATTCTTTATCACCCAATAAAATGTAAAAAGATCATATTTAAATGCTTATAATCAAAGAAATTTAAACTGTGGAGGCCAAAACATTGCAGTACAGTGACAAATGAGTATAAATAAACATTCAACAAAGTTTTTGAATCATATTTGATACTTTTTAACATGATTTTTTTCCCCTAAAGAATTGCAAAAAAAATATAATCTTTCAATTAGACAACAAAAGGCATGTAGTAGATTGTGTACAAGTTTTTCAACAAATATGTTTATGATTTAAAAGCCTTAGAAATGTATGTATCAGATATGATTCAGTATCTTCATAGAGTTAATTTTGTATACAAGTCCCTAACATTTTTACTTAGTCATACAGGTTTGTATCAATAGGGTGAGAGTATATTTATATAATTTATGTAGTAATTTAGTCATTTAGTCATAGATGAACTATCCCTTTAAGGGCTTTGTTATGAATATTATTAACTCCACTGCAGGTTATGCACCGATGTGTAGCTGTATAATTAAATATCAGCATATGTTTTAGGGGAAGTCAGATGGCATAGCCAGCGCACACACCACTCCACCACATTAAACAATATAAAATTAGAGAACCAGACTGCCGTGCCTGGAATTTAGAGGTTTTATTTTAGTAACTTCCTCTCTGAGGCTAATTCAATCACATGAACGTATCTGATACCAGTCATATTAGCCAAATTCAGTTCTCATGGTATGTGTATCAGAGAACAGTGAGGGACTTTTTTCTGGACTAATGTGGACATCAGTCACTGCTGCCGTTGACACAAAAATAGTCCTAAACTTGGAGCTGATTCTTCTTTCAGGTAAAAACGCAAGAAGCTGGATGCTGTTGTAAATCTCAGTAACTGCATTCAGGTGTTAGGCTCAACTCCAGTTGTTTGTAACGTGCCCTGTAAAGTAGCAACGTGTCTATGTGTGGAGGAGTAGCTGGAGTTCTTGGGAATTTTTAAGTTCTTTGTCCATCAACCAACCAGAAATGCCTCTTAAACTCACAAACACTGCCTTTTGCAGTCTGCTGGTTAGTTATTGATAGGTTGAGTCCTTGTAGGTCTTTTAAAGGATGTTGTGGTATTGTCTTCTGCAAACATGCTTGATTGTTTGTAAGGGTTTAATTTGTTCTTATATTTGCGTGTCTCATTGTTATCAGATGAAGAGAGAAATGAACAAGAAACATGTCTTTTTAAACTCTAAGGATACAATATTATGAAATACTTTTGAGCAACAGTGAGATCAAGTAGTTTAAACCATAAATGGTTTGAATTTCATGTAGGGCAAGAGTGAGTAATGATTATTATATCTTTATTATCACATTGCACTACATACCTTTCCTATTGATCAACAGTGTAGTTAGACAAAAGGGTTTTAAGATTTTCTAATTTGTTTACTAAATAGAAAGTCATTTGGTGAGTAATTTAAGTGGGCTGGACATGCTTTCAGTTTCTTCTTTTGTAAATGACCAGTCTGAGCAACAAAAGGGGAAAAGAGAAAAACTGACATGTAAAAACTACATACTAATGTCATCACAGACTTTATATTCTCTCTGGGTTACGTTCTCGGGTAGGTTATTAGTGTGACATCACTACCTGCTCTCATGGCATCCGTTAACTGGGCCAGAAATATCCCTAAAGCTGCTGAAGTTTCTTATTTCTCTCACTCTCTTGTTCACTCTGCTCTCTGCTCTCTCCTTCTGCCTGTTTGGCCAGAGTAAATATAGCCTGTTTGGTTTTTTTTGCTAGAGGATAAACACAGATGTCGAATCGGACTGTTTGCCACTGTGGACTCACCCCAACAGTTTCTCTTCGAGATATAGAAAATGACAGAAAATGGATAATAATCACTCAGAAAATGCACAATAATAACAATAAAAGCTTAATGTGATTAGGTCTGACTGTATCATTATAGTTTGCCCTGGCATTTGTCAAGTCAGAGTTAATAGAGTTACTTTAAAGTGTTTAATCACCGTAATAGCGTGCAAGGTAGTTAAATATTGCATTAGTAATCGCACATTAACTAGAAAGCTATTTGCATCGTTAGGAGAAAACTGGTCTTTCCGCTTGTCTTGCTCACTTACATTGAGCACTAAAACTGACAGCATTGTAATATGATATGGTACAGGATAGCATGGGTTTTATTTGTGTGGTTGTACAGCTTCTCAACCGAAAGGCAACTAGTGGTACTGTGTCATGACTTATTGACATGTCTTTTCTTGAGAACGTGTCATTTGTGAGAATGATTTCCACAAAGTGTCAGCAGGCTGCCATGCTGTTTTTACACCTGTTTCAGTTCAGCCTCTCCACCTGCTCCGCTCCAGAACCAGAGAGACCTGATTGACGAGAGAGATCCCACAGAGTCGAGGGAGTTTGAGCGCCGAACAAAACACATCTTTGATATTGCCTTCTCCCCCCCATTTAGAAACAAGTCGCATTCATAACAGAATAACAGAAAGCTGAAACCTAAAACTGTCATGCATTGCTTAAGTGAAATCTAGGGTGAAGTTTAAAAACAAAATAAAGTAGGGAAATAATGCAATACATGTAGGAATTTTGTCTGGGCTGTTGTTTAATATGTGTGACATTTTTCATTGGTAGAGTTTGTTTGTGATATATTTGAAAAATTTTGGGATGTTCTGATAGAAAAATACATTATATGATGGCATGACAGCCATAATTTCCATATCGGTGCATTTCCAGATACAGTAGAAAAGAAAAAGCTTTGCTTATTGAGTTAGAACAAATATATTTGATTCTGTGCATATAGTCGCAGAGAAACCCTGAATCCCTAGTGAAAATGTTTTTCTATGTGCTGTAACAATAAAGAAAAGCTTTTAAATGTCTTAGATGTCTTCTGATTTCTTAAACATCTAGCCTGGAACCGTTTTTGGATGTGGGAGTACTTGGGAGATCTGAGAGGGAAATTGACTTTACCAATAAGTGGCTCAAAAGGGAAAAGGCTCTTTGTTTTATAGAGGATCTCCATTAAATGAATGACGCCAGATGTTTCTGACCCACACAGTTGTGGAAGAAGGCCATTCATTGTCCCAGGAGAGCTCTGTGTTCACAACTTTCTGTTCTTAAGGAATTTCCTCTTGATCTGGCCGAGCAATTTATTCCTCTCTCTCTGGAGAGACGGAGAGGAAGAGAGACATCGAGAGGAAACTGTCAGAGCGAGCAGGGGATCCTTGAGAGCATGTCAGCGGATACGCGGGAGGAAGTGTTGATGAATGGACGCAGACTGTCTCGAATGTCTCCGGTACCGTTTCTTCCAACACTTCCGGCAGTTTGTAGTCTTAAACAAAGACACTTTCTGTAGTGTAGTTTCGCACTTACAAGTGAACTGAGATGCGGACTTGATAGACCCCATCATGTGGGCAGTTTTGTTGCATCTTCCTCCATCTGTCTCTTATTGGGGAAGTGTGGTAGCATTGTGAGTCACGCTGGTTCTTTCTAGTGCACCATTGGAGAGGAGGGGAACTCGGACAGGAAATGAGGGAAAAGCGAGGAGATGACAGGGCCATGAATCACCCCCACTTTGAGGAGATGGGTCACATCAAACACACACAGTGCGTTAAAATGCCTCATGTTGCCAAAGCGAACATCAGAGAAATGCTTTCACTCCCGTGTAATCTGACACTCATATATGCCAAGAATTCAGTCCACTTTAAGAATTCAATTCTTTTTATGAAGTGAAACCTGCACTGTTTAAAAAAAGTTATAAACACAGGTTACTACATTACAAAAACTACTGTTTCATCGACTACATTTTACAATACTATTTTAGTCTTTCTACTTTAAAATGATAATTATAATTCTGAATGTGTTCAGTATGTTCTTTGTGATTATTTGTTAAATTTACCAGCAATTTTTGAGTGAAAATTGTTCCAAAGTAAATCTTAAACGAATTTTTGTTTTTGTTTATATGTTTTTCATGCAACCATCAAGAGGTATTTCTTTGCCGAATGGTTTGTTGTGTGTAGACTCTTTAAAAAAAAATACAAAAGCTGTCACTGGAGAAGTACCCTTTCAAAACGTACTGAAATGTACATTTAAGTTACTAATATAGACTCTTTAGGGTTAAATAAATTACAAAGGTATACTGCCCCAGTGGCAGCTTTTGTACCTTTTTTTTTTTAAGTGTCCTGTATCCGACAGGGTTTAGTTTTAAAATAGAGTGAGATTCTTTTGAGCTTCTTTAAACACTTGTGTTCTGAATATTTATTTTTCTCAGAAAGCTCTCACTTGCCTCCTTCGAGAGCCCTGATGTGGTCAGAGCTCGAGGGCCGCACTTTTTCCGCTCTGTGTAGTCTGCACACACCCACACACATGTGCCTACACTCGTTTAAGTAGCCTACACATTCCTACATTCACTCTATCTTTGGCCTGCAATACCTTTCATATTCTGACATCATTTTTATAGAGGCATTACACAGTATAGCCTTATCAGTGATGGTTTATTTGGTTACTTCTCTCTAATCTGTTAAATTGTGGTCAGATATGGTAATGATTTCTTGATTAGTCTGTCCTGTATCATTATCCAGTGATTTAGTGTTTGGGCTCAGATCCAAAGAACTGATGACTACCTGCTCAAGGTTCAGTGTTGAAGGATTCTTTCCTGTTGCCAATATTTCCACGCACTCTATGCTACATTTTGTAATATTATAATGATCTTTTCTGTCACTTTTGATCAATTTAATGTGTCCTTGCTGAATACAACTATTACTTTCTTTGGAAATCTTATTGACTGCACACTTTTAAATGATAAATGTACATTAATATATGATTGGAACAATAGCTGAAACAATAATTTGTCTGTGTTAAATGTGAACAGTTTGAAGTCAAACTCACAGACCTAGATAATGCAATTGCAGCTTGGCTTCGTCAAGCATGTATACTCATTATCGCACTACAGTTTGCCTCAGTGGGTGTATTTAACCCTTCAAATATTCAATTACACTATTATATATACTTGGACAGACAGATGAAGAAGCCTGTAGCCCAACTGTGCAAAAACCTGCTATAACTGCATGTTAAAGTACATGTTGTGTTGTAAGCCATTGTGGAGAGATTTACCTGTTCATAAGTTCCTAATTCAACTCTAGCTTCAAGTGTTCCTGCCCACAGTGACCATATAAACTGAATTATGGCCTGTGGGTGAGCGTTTCTCAAATTTGACAAGGATAACTCATGAACAAAGATGTGACGTTGGCGTACTTAACAGTACCTTGCCTCGTGCAACCCTTATAAATGGCTGCTCACCACAAGATGTTTCTGCAGTGCAGAGCTGCCCTCCTTCTGTCAACACGCTGGTTGTGGATCAGACAAAGCTGCAGATTGTCTCCAAAGTGCTGGAGTGCCAGGCTTGGGGTTAATACTGACGCTATTGCCAAAAGCACCAAGGGCCTTGTTCTCTCGCCACTGTTAACGCCTGGAATTTCTTGAGAGGAAGTCGTGTATGTGCGTTCACGTGTGCCTGTATGATTGTGTGCGTGTTTTTATCTCTCTATTGCCAAAGTCCGGCAACTGTAGAGTCATTGTTTTAATTCTAATTGAGTTCAGCATGGAGTTATTTCCAGAATGCCATTTAGTTAGTTTTCATCGCATGCCTTTATCCATTACAAAATCTGATTTGGTGAAAGGGCAAAGAGTTTCATGATTTGGTACTGTTGCAGAAGTCATTGTGTGCAGACTGTGTGTCACAGATCGTCTATAAGCAGGCCCACAAAGAATGTCCACAGATTTCCACACAATTCGACTGCCTGAAATTCAAGTTCTAAACTCAAAAAGTTTTGCACTCAGCTAGATACTTTTGGTTTTGATTATTTGCATAAGGATATCAGGAAGGTGACTGACTGTAAAGCACTGTTTTCATGAAACCAACTCCACCCACAGTCTGTCCACATAACCAGATGTTCATCCACCTGTTAGGCCACTATAAGAAGAGCTTTATTGTACAGATGTTTTGTAAACTATTTGTTTTTATGAAAACAATGACAAGTTAAAATGATTTTCAATCAGAACTGTAATCTTTGGGATAACTTAACACTAGCCAGGCATGACATGCCAGTCAAACATGTTTGATGTTTAATATAAACTCAAGCCGCCTTTCCACTCTCTCCGCTATTTGCATACAGTTGTTCATTTCGCCCCAGTGACTGTCATTGTCTGTCAAGCATATTTGATTGGATTGTAATAATTCTACTTCTTTGAGAAAATTGTGTATTCTGTTGATGCAAATTTAATTGTAGATTTGGATGCACGGAAATTTAAATTCTGGGCCAAAACAGAAACCGAAAATTCTGGATGCAATTGACCGAAAACTGAAACCGAAAATGCTTTTTAATAATTATGTATTATTTTATAAAATAATATAAAGTAATTTTGTAAGACTTTTTTTAAATTTAACTCAATAGTTTAAATTATACTGAATATACAAAATGCAAGCCAATTAAAATTACCACACCTTTATTGAAAGTAACACAACAAAATGCACATTCATATTGCGGATTATTGAGCGGGGCATCACACCGCACAGTGACTACGGCTAGAGGGAGATTGAAACCAGCACGCTGAACATTGCTGGGTGGAGTGGCGCACCATATTTAGGCTGATTTTTTTTTTTCTTTCGGCCAAAAAAAAACGAAAATGCCATTTTCGGCTGATAATTTCCGGCGACTGAAATTTCGGTGTATCCCTAATTGTAGAATTTTTGGAAAATAGGTCTTAAATATTCTATTAATTTTCTATTCTAAATTATTCAGGGCTCCAAACTGCGACTAAAACAGTCGCATTTGCGACCATAAATATTAATTTGCGAGTGACGTTTTTGCTGAGGTCGCCACTAGCGACTACCCGCCGAAAGCTCCTCAGGATTTAACCGCTAAACAAGTTTTCTCAGGCGGATGATTTGCTTCATTCTAGCGGCGCCCCGTCTGTGATAAAACGAACTCTGGCCGAAGGTTAATACACACAACTACACCGAGTGTGGAGCTGCCGCATGTACAACAGCTTTCAGCCGAGATCGGCCCATAGAGAAAAAGCCGTCTGTCAGCCAGAAGTGTTTTGTAGAGTCGGCGCGGCTCTGGTCCATTATCTTCTCACCGATGCCGAGACTGAACCGACAGAGACGCATTTTAGCCAGAATCAGCCCGAGTGTTATTGCTATCTGGGTATTTATTTACATGTTAGCCTATAACTTAAACATTTGAATGTAATGCCTTTTTTCCTAATTGTTTTGCGATCAAATCTATTATGTTCACGTATTAAACTGAGACGATGTGCATTAAAGTTTTAGTGGAAAAAGAGTTTCAGACAGTCCTCATCTCTGCCGCACATCAGTGCTGACGCACACAGTCTGATAAACGCAGCTCCGCTGTGCAGCGAGAGAGAAATGACGGAGACGTAAGAAAGGAAAGTGCAGAAAATACAGCACAACTTGAACAAACTAGAACAGGTAAAGCTGTCAGCTGTGTGAATATTGGCGATATCGTTAACAATTCTCGTTTATAATAATTACTAATATGGCTTCTTCTAAACAAGATCTTGGTCTGTGTTCTTTTAATGCTTGAACTTCATTATTTGAAGTGCAACTGCCGTGCAGTAATCGCAAAAAGCTCTGTGCTTTGTAACTTTTTAATAAAAAGTACCAGCTTTAAAATTCATAACGAAATTCAAACAATACAGTTATGGCGCTCCTTAATGCAGCAAGCGCGGTCGCTTTAGCGCCTCAGTTAAAGGGCAAGTGAACCCATTTAATCTTTCTCTTTACTACTATAGTACATAGTGAACATGAATTAACATCAAAAGGTAGGCTATTTTATAAGAGATCCTACAGTACAACTTACTGAAATGTCTCATGTAGGAGGAGCCAAGCTACACTCAGTGGCCAAGTGATGCTTCTGCTCCATGATACTGGTACAGATTCTGTGTAATGAACAACTCTTTGTGACTGTAGATTTCAAGCTGGAAAAGACATTTAGTTTCCCACTTTAAGTGAACCTTAGTTCCCAGGTCATCTACAAGATGGATTAAAATGCTGATAAAGTTAAGAAAAGATGAGACATAAACACATGACAGTATGATTGAAATGTTAAAATGTAAATAAATAAATAATAATAATCGTAAAATAAATAAAACGCGTTTATTCTGTGGCACCTAAAAAAAATTTTTGGCTCCTAAGTTTTTTTCTTATAGGAGCCAATGGCTCCTTACTCAATTTTTTTGTTTGGAGCCCTGTTATTAGTAACTCAAGTATGGTTTTCACCATAAAAATAGCCAAAGAAGCTGGTGTGATGTAAAAATTATTATTTTTTTAAATCAAACAAACAATCAACCCCTAGTGTTAGTCACATAGAACTTTCAAAGTGGTTGTGAAGCAACCTTTTATGCTCCTCTTACTCACCATTGTAAAATGAATGCATCGGATCGCCACACCTCTACAGAAAATATTGATAATTCTTAACTGATGCTCTTAGAATACATCACATATGCTCTAGCCAAAAAAGTTAAATGCCACAAATATTTCAATGTGCCTGAAGCTTAAATTGGATCCAAAAAATCTGCATATGCAAATGATTAGATCCCAACAGTTCTTGTACTACTCTGTGTTGGAAATGAGCGGCTTTCCAAAATAGCATGTGTGGAGCGGATTTTTCCTCCAGTGAGATTTCACTGTGGATGCCACAAGATTAAAAACCAAGCCACAGACAAAATGTCCCGTTGCTCGCTGCTGGTTAGACAATAAAGCTTTATGTTGTATCGCATTGCTTGCAGTTTGAAAAATGATGCGACTTGTATTTATCTCCAAATATTTAAGTCAGTGTGAGCAGATTTGAAATGCTGGCGGCATTGTGTGTTTTTTTTACCCACTTATTTGCTTATCCCACCATGAGTTTGTGTCTGTGGGGAGTAAAAAGCTACTCGCTGTCAGTGTCTGACACACACACACACACACTCTCAGATGCTCACCACGTTGAGTGAAATTAATGACAGTTGGGTGTTGACTGTTGTGTTCCTGGATCTCAGGAGAGTTACACCACACCGCTGGAGAGAGAGAGAGCGAGAGAGAGGGAAATGGCCTGTTTTCTCTGAAGAACTGTTGAGCTCTTATCATCGTGGGAGAGGTAGAGATGGACCGATTAGGGATGAGAGATTGCCAGACCCTCAGACAGTGAGAGAAAAAGAAAAGGCGAGGGAAGATCCAAAAGCATGTGAATGAAAGGATTAGGTGCACCTCTGTTTGGTTTTTATGTGTCCTGATTCTGGTTCACACCATGATGACGTAGCTTTCAGACGACTGTTACCTCAGCTTTAGTCTTTTAGTCTTTAGTGTATTTCTTTCTCTTCCTGCGTTGATTTTATCAGACTGACATAGTTACACGTTTTGGTCACGCTAGCTAAAGAAATTCCCCCGAGAGGCTAGATTGTCTCGTAGCGATTCAGAGGACTTTGTGGGCTGTGTGAGAGCGAGAGATTGATAGGGGTTTTCTAAAACAGAGCAGTAATTTCTCATGAACGAGGTCGGGGTTATAAATTAGCCTGCGTGAGAGAGAGAGGCTTTGGCCACAGCCGTCGGCCGTGTTTTATTCTCCCACAGTCAACGAGGATGAGCCATCGTCACTTTTCCTCCCCTGTCCGCACGCTTTGAACGATGCCGGGAATGTAAAGTGGGCTGAACTATGCTTTATGAATTCCTGCACAGATCAGCAGTATAAACATACACATGGTCACGTTCATGTAGGGGTGTGCCTTTCAACCGGTTCCCACGTCTCAGTCTCCCAGGAATGTTACTAAGGCCTATGGGGAGTATTTAGAAGCGGCTTTTCGCACTCCCTTTTCTTTGCCTTTATTCCTCTTGAATACATTCGCACCATCCGTTGCATCTTTACCGAATAAAATATGGAAACAAAGCACTGCTTTACTGCCACCCAGTGCTGAGATCTGTGGAAATGACAAAACACTCACTCAGATGGCATCTTTGAGCACACACACTTTGAAAACACACATTAAAGCAACAGTATGAGTTGAAACGGAGATAAGGCTCGTTTTATCACTGAAACCCCTGGCAAGAAACTTTATGACCTCATCGTCTTCAATGCAGGAGCCACTATTAGCAGTGCAATAGTTTCTGTCCTATGGCAGCTGTTTTCAAAACACCCTTGTTCCCTGTCGAGCACTGAGGTTGTTATCAGTTTCAGACTGCTGACCGGACTTGAGTTGCAATAAACTATTTTGCACATGACTTTGGCATCAGAATAAGTTTCAGTTGCATCTTACAGTATGTGTGACCTGATTAGTGACTATTGACACTGTGTGCACCAGTGTTATTTTAGTATTTGTTTATATGATATTGTAGTATTTTTTATATTTTTCAGTTTTCATTTTTGTTTTAGTAATTATTTTATGTGCTTTTGTAATTTTTTTTTAAATATTTCTATTGAGCTTTGACTTGGTTTTTATTTTTTATTTTTAGTACTTATGTAACTTAATGATTTATTTAACTTGTTTATTTAATTTGCTGTTCTTTTGAACTTTCTATTCATCAAATAAATATGATCCATTGATAATAATATTCTATTAAATTTTTAGTATTTGTTTTGTAAGGTAATAAGGAAGAAAAACAGAGGAACATAAGGAGACACAAGGAGTAGGTAATAGGAAGGAAGAGGAGACGGTGTGTGTGTGTGTGTGTGTGTGTGTGTGTGTGTGTTCCCAGGTGGCTCCTAAAGCTCTATTCTGGAGGGTAAATGGAAAGACAGTTACTCAAAACGAACAGCCTTTAAGAAACACAAACTGCCTCTCCAACTGAGCTTCCTCCATATGTTTTCTATTCTCTGCAGCACACACTGATGGCTGTGTTTAGTCTTCAAATGCTCACTGTCATGGGTTTTCAGCTGTCATAAAACTCCTTGCCTAGGTGCATTCTACTGAAAAATATACACGTCATTAGCTTCTATTTTCCTTTTTTAGTGCTGCTCATTTCAAGTGTTTTAAAGATGACTTTTCAAACACCACCATTCAAACTAACACTTTATGATCATCTTAATGCAGCTTTGCTGAATAAATCAATGTCTTTAAGAACAATCATAGTGAGCCCAAACCTTTGAACAGTAGTGTACTTGACTGACGGTGCTACAAGCTACTTCAAAGAATAACCTATTACATGTCCTAAAACCATAGTTGTACCATGATACTTTTTGTTAGCTCTCTTCCTTCTCTCCTCCTTCAAAACAAACATCTCACACAGAAATGCAGCCACACCTTTTCCTTTATATCTATCAGTCAGTGCTGCTTTTGTTGGGAGGACTAAACCTACCGGAGTCCATTCATATCTGCCACAAAACACCCGTTATGTCACGCTGGGTCCGAGGGAAAGGAGGGACTCACCAGGGTCTTTTCTTTTAGGCCGATCTAGGACCAAGTTCATATTCGAACACTGAACCACTGCAAGTAAAACAGTTTCAGGTGCAGTTCTGCTTCAGACACAGTCAGTCTTCAGTTTGCCTCTCCGTCGCGCTACCTGTCCCGCTCAGACTGTTTTCTAATGTGCAGCCTTGGCAGCTAACAATATAACACTGTGTTCTCATGTTACTGCTGTGCAGCGTGAGAAAGGGACGTTATGAGAAGTTTGCTGTAGACCTCAGCCAGAAGCAATTAAACTGTTTATGAAGCAATAACTGAAGTATTAGTTTTAGCCTTGCTATTTATTTTGTGATACACACACTAATGTGCACTGTTGATTGAGTCCAGTGTCCACTCAGACACTCAAATACTGTTTTAGAAGATTTGAAAACCATATAGTGTTTTGAGCAAGGACAGACATTGGAAAAGAATCACACACAGGAAGTTGAGCTCACTCTCTGGACAGGCCTCTGCGCCTCAGTAGACTTGGCGTCTGGAGTGGCCTCACACTGTGTGTGTACTAACTAGGTGCGACACACAAAGTGTTAAGCGTCACATATACTCCATGTTAATCTGAGTTTTGTTCTAATCGCTACTATTGGGATGCATCAGGGTGGACTTGACCTTCAGCCTTCATATCCTAGTCAATATAAGCTAAGAATTTAGGTCTGGCTTTTTTTCCTGGTATGCAAGTTTACTTTACTTGAGCCAATTAATTCCTGATGGTATAGAATATTCATGATGGATGGATGAAATACTAAATATCTAATTGCATATACAGTATAATTTCAAGTACATGCGCATATATGTGTGTGTGTGTAAATGTCTTTAAATGTCTTTACTGCCACTTCTGATTGGTGTGCCCTTTACTTTTATAAAATAAAACTTTACTGACCCCAAACTCTTAAACACTAGTGTATGTCAAGTTACTAGTTATTTCATGTTGACTTCTTTCAGTTTGAGATAATAGATATGACTTTGGAGTCTGTAATTCTTAAATTAAAAGTCTCTTATGCTTGCTCACCAAGGCTGCATTTATTTGATCAAAAATATAGTAAGAATAGTTATATTGTGAAGTATTATTACTATCTAAAATCCATTTTCAATATTAGGTTTATAAATTAAATATATGACCTCTCTGTAACAATAGAGACAGTCAAATGGTTTAATGAAACTTGTTCTGTCTATACAATTGCGGGGTCAATGAATTGCAACTGTAAAAATACAATAAATATCCTAGGCTTTGTTCAGATTGGCAGTAGTTTGTTGCATGTCTGACTAAAAAATCTTGCCACAGCATGTGCCGATATACAGTAATGCCGTAGACGATGTTATCTCATGCCCCTCATGAGTTCAGCGCCTCACAGTGTCATGAGCATGACACAGTACACAAAAATTTCCAGTTTTCCATCATCTCTTTCCACAATGATAGCTACTCTCTTCTCATTACTAGTCATTACTATGGCAACCAAGTAAATAGGCTACCATTTTTCAAATTGATAGGGTGTATAGTAAGTCCTAAAGATTAGATTTTTAAATATTTGGTGCAGTATATGAAGAAAGTCCATTTCAAAGCTTTGCCTTTAGTTATAAATGAGTTTGTGTCATTGTTGATTAGGTTTTTGTTTAGCCAGAGACTGAGAGAAAACAAAAGAGAGGGGAAGAGGAATTATTCCAGCTGCCTAGTAAAAACCACAACACCTTGGATCAAGGAAGTGAGCGAGCATGTGTGGGTTTGTGTGTGGGTCCCATACGCCGTGATGTTTCTGACCCCAGCCGCCTTATAAAAGGGTCTTTGATGCAGAGGCAGGCCTGCGTTAGCATGGCAGAGCTTTAGGTGTATGTGTGTGAGATTAGGAGGAAGAGGGTGTACTTTAACCCATTTAGTACTGGGCGCTTGCCAGATTTAGTAGCTTAGTCGACTAATCCCCTTCCGCTTGCCATTTTCTTACCAACAAGTGTCCATACTTGTGTCTTTGTGTGCATGTGTTTGTATACTTGTGTCTTTGTGAGCTTCTGAAGAGGGGATCTGAGAGAGCTGGGAACTGTGTTCATCTCCTTCATTGATTGTTTACTGGCTGTAAAACATGTTGACGGTTTCCCTGATGGGATTTGAAACGGACCTGTAAGTTTAACTGGACAGCTGCTGACTCAGCTTTCGTTCTGTAATGTTCCCTGTATTCTCTCTTTTTCTCTTTCTCTTTTTCACTCCAATGCTCCCTCATGGCTGGGGTTTTGGAGCTACTGAGGGGATTTCCATTTTATTCTTAGCCACGGTTATAAAGTGCTTGTGCAGGCTAGGTCACATTTTTAAAAAACTGCAGTTTTATCAGTGAAAATAACTATAGAGATGTTGTTTTTATGGTGAGTTGAGTTGAAACCCAAAAATGGGTTGCAGATTCTAATAATTAAATAATTAAATATTCTAAATGAAAAAGGAGAGGAAATGAGGATGAGCAGTTAAATACTGAAAATGATGTAACATGATAAAAAAAAATTCACCTATAATTCATATGTTATTGATATATATTGTGCATCTCTATAATTTATATGTAATATGTTCATTAATAATGATAAATGTTTTTGAGCCCCAAATCAGCATATAAGAATGATTTCTGAAGTATCATGTGACACTGAAGACTAGAGTAATGGCTGCTGAAAATTCAGCTTTGCCAGCATCATAATAAATAGCATTTTACATAATTGAATACAATGTATTGTTTAATATATTTATTTATAAATGTAGATTAATTTATTTATTTTAAGTTGCATCAATTATTTACAGTATTACTGTTTTTGCTGTGTGTTTGATCAAATAAATTCTTGGTGATCATCTTTGAAAGAGACTTCTTTAAAAACATGAAACTCTAGAACTGTAGTCTAGTAATGTAATTTTTGTCATACTATTTGCAGCCCTGCATTAAACGGCATTTCTGTTTACTTGCAATAATGTAGCTTACTTCGCTGACATTTTTTTTTTTTTGGCATTAAATTACCCTGCAAGAAAGTCCATATGTTATGCTCACCATTCCCACTGTTCTTCACAGTACTGTGTGTTAGACTAACCATGATTAAGAGAACTAATGTAATATTGTGTTTTTTTTTAATCTCGTTCCATCTGAACTTTAATGGCAGAGCGGCATTTGAAGTGGTCTGGCGTGTTTGTGTCTGCATGTGCTTCAGTCTTGCTTGGCTCGCTGAAGGCTGGGTGCTTTCTGTCTGAGCCGGGGCTCTGTCACGTTGCCTTACGGCTCAGTGCTGTAGAAACCGGGTCAAGCAACTCGCTCTGCAGCTCTTCCTTTCTCTCCCCGTCCTTCCTCTTTCTCCTCCACCACCACCACCAGGGCAAAATGTCTGTGAATAATCTGCAGAGATTTATAATTAACCACAGATGAATTTAGCACAGAAATCAGAAGGAAAAAGCTTGTTGGCTTAAAAGAGGCCATTTTTCTTCCTATTGCATGAAGCAGTATTAAACATATTAAAGGATTTGTTCACTCAGAAATTCAAATTATCATTGTATACTCATCCTTTGTTTGTTCACTGCAGCATAAAAATTATGCTCTGTTTGCAAGCAGTCATAATGAACAAGGACTGAAGCCCTGAAGCGTCAAAAAGTACCCCGAAGGTAAAGATTGTCAGTGAATACTTGTGTAAATTCTGGTCTCTTTGAAAGCTACATATTCATTGTAATTGCATGGAAGAGTGTGCCAAGAACAATATTCAAAATGTCAAATTTTTGTGATGAACGAAAGAAAGTAAATCAAATGGGTTTGGAATCTGAGTAAATGATGGCAGAATTTTCATGTGTTGGGTGAACTGTTCCTTTAAACTTAACTGTATACATTTCAATTGTGTTAAACTTTCCATATTTAGTCACTTTTGTGTCTAGTTATGGCTGACACTTTGTTGTGGTTGCTCGTGATATGACTATCGTGTGCATGAGAAAGTTGTCCGATCTGTAACAATCAACAAAGCGTCTCTGTCAAACATTAAACACCGTGATTGAGCGTCACATGACTGTAGTGGCCATTTCTAACATTATAACAGGCATTTATGTACATTCCTCTCAAAGCTTCATGGCACGATCACCAGCTGGAATGCCCTTGATATCCACCAGAGGGCACTCCATCCCATACTTCTGTCACTGAGTCTTGGACTTCATTTCCCATAATCCTTTGCCTGGACTCATCAGCACTCGTTGTTTGCACCTGTGGCTCATTAGCATTGTTAGTTCACCCTATATAAGCCTGGTTCTCACTGTCATTCATTGTTAAGTCTTGTATGTGTTCACAACTGCATTTCTAAGCCTTGTATCCTGGTCTCTTGTGTCTTGTTTACTTGGTTCTTGACGTTCTGCCTGTTTATCTGGATTACTCTGTTTGCCTCAGCCCTGAATTCTGTCATTGTTTGCATTGCCCTGTGTTATGACCTTTGCCTGTTTTTGGATTACGTTTGTGGATTACTCCTTTAATAAATACTGTGTCTGGATCCTCAACCTTCATGTACCTGTGCAGTTTCATGACACTTCTGTACATTTTAATAGGGTTGCACGATAAATATCGGCCGATAATTAATGCACATCTCGTCAGTAAAGCCGGTTCTCTAATCAGCAGTAAATTCCATCAGGTGCGTGATTTCACATAGAGCAGCTGTTACTAAAATCCACGCTGATAATGCACCTGATGGAATTTACTGCTGATTAGAGAACCGGCTTTACTGACGAGATGCGCATTTATTATCTGCCGATATTTATCGTGCACCCCTACATTTTAACAAAAAATGGCAGTCGTGTTTTGTAACAACGGTATTATTTTAGTATAATTTATATAGTATTTAATAATATTTTAAATGAGCGTTTTTATTTTCAAGTAAATTTATTATTTTTAAAATTCATTTAATATTTATATTAAACTTTATTTAAAAAAATTAGTAATTAAAAAAATAAATTAATAGCTACCTAAAAATGAAAATTTGCTAAATTTACTCGCCCTCAGGCATTTCAAGAAGTAGAGGAGTTTGTTTCCGGATTTGAACAGATTTGGAGAAATTTAATTCGCTCCACCAATGGACTCTCTGCAGTGAATGGGTGCCGTCAGAATGAGAGCCCAAACACCTGATAAAAACAAGTAAACAGTGTATTTTCCCTATTGTCATTTAACATCAAAATCCAAATCCAAAATGTTTAAATCTGTTCTGAACAGTTTTCACAAGTAAACAGTGCTTTATCTGTGCATATTTCTCTCCTGATTCAGACAAGATGACTTTTTCATGGGAGAAAGCAATGTTATGGATGGAGGACATGTATTTTAGCTGGAAGCAATGTTAAAAGCTGGAAGCAATGTTAAAAATTTCTTAATGAAAAATGTGTTCGTTACAAACACACTGCATTTTGCTTCATAAGATGTTAATTAATTGACTATAGTCCTGTTATTTACTTGTGGATTATGATGATGTTTTTATGATCTGTTTGAACTTTAATTTTGACGGCACCCATTCCCTGCCATTCAGGATCCATTGGTGAGCAAGTGATGTTAAACTGATGGTAAATTTCTCCAAATCTTTTCTAATGAAGAAACAAACTCTGCTACATCTTAGATGGCATGAGGGTAAATCATGTTCAGCATTTAATCTTTGGATGAACTATTCCTTTAAAGAACTTCAACTTAAAACTTACTTTATTTTCATTTTTCATCTAATATTTTTATTGTAATATAGCTTTATTTCAATTAATGAAAAGTTTTTGTTTAAATTAACAGTAACACTGTTCAGCGCTAAATAATTCAGCGGTGTATATGGCATGGTCTGGGGCCCTCTCGAGTTTGTGCTGAGGACTGCACCCTGCAGCCCTGTCTGAGTCCGTTTCTGTAGGTGCACACAGCAGCTGGCATGGACCTGGGCAAATCGGTAAGGGCAGGGCTGGACAGACCGGTTGCCATCTGGGCTCTTACATATGAGCCACTGTCCTCCAAGCCTTAAAAAGAGCCATAAGAAATAGGGTCCAGAAGTCACAAGAGGACAGCGAGATGACGTGGCTGAACTTCACAGACAGGATGCCAACCTGAAGCACTATAATGCACCCTAGATTAACACAATAAAGCACTACTGTAAAAGCTCTTACCTTTTCGCATTTAGGCCAGAAATGCTGAGAAGAGCAGAGTGGTGGTGAGGGCAGGGGGTCTGCGTTAGATTGTCAGTGTTTCTGTGGCGCTAAAAGCTCAGATGCAGATGCTGTCAGTACAGCGCCACAGCCGGGATTCTGCTTGCTCGCATTCATTGTTTGTTTTTGTGAGTGTCTGGCTTCAAACAATAAATGCCCCAGGAATCTGGAACATGTGCGGACAGATGAGGGTCTGAGAAAGCATATGTCGCCATTTTGTCTCCCTCTGACCAAAGCTGAATGAAACTGCTTCGTTCACAGGTATGACTCTTGTTCATTTGCAGAGTGTAGATTAAGATGCTCTCTTCATTTAAACAGCATGATGGGAAGTACTAGTTTGTCATAGACTAAAGGCCTTTTTCCATTTTCTATCATTTTGGCACAATTTTATCACAGTTAACGTATGTACTGTGCACTAAAAGTTTGCTTTGCTGGTGATGACGACGTAATTGGGGCATGCTATAACATCAAAATTGATTGTACATCTTTCTAAATTCATTACATTTTTGTTTTTCACTAAATTAATTTTTCATTATTAATTTTCAGGTTTATACATTACCTTAAAGGGATATTTCATCCAGAAATGAAAATTCTGTCATTAATTACTCACCCTCATGTTGTTTCGAACCCTTAAGACCTTCGTTCATCTTCGGAACACAAATCAAGATATTTTTTGATGAAATATTATATGCTCATTTTATGGATTATATGCTGATTTGGTGCTCAATGAATATTATCAACAGTTGTGCTTAATGCGATACATTTTTTCCAGATTCTTTGATGAGTAAAGTTGGAAAGAACAGTATTTATCTGAAATAGAAATCCTTTGAAACATTATGTAATTTCTGATTAATTTAATGCTTGGTGAATAAAAATATTTTTTTCTTAAAAATAATTTAAAACCTTTCGAAATGTACTGGTAATAGTACATAACATAAACACAATTAGCATGATATCTTAAACCTACTGTGATGGGATGCTTGGATTGTAGTCATGCATGCTATTTTGGACAGATTGTATGTGAATTGGGACATCTACATTTTATCACTCTAGATGTCATTTTTAATTTGACAAATTAAAGCTCGACAATGAGGTATGCATGAATGAATATGGACCTTGGTGGTGTTTATTCGGCTGATTGAATGATGGAAGTAGTACATTTGTGGAAAGGCAGTTTTATTCTATGTAGGTTAATTTTGGAAGACTGACTCCCAGATGCACAACACCATGACATACACAGCATCTAATACTCTTTCTCCGAATAAAAACTTCCTTAGGGTACTTTCAAAATGACAGGTTGGAAAGGAGCAGGATTTTTTTGTAAACTCAGTAGCATTGGCTGGTTTGCTGGGGAAACAGACAGTTGGTTCTGGTTTCCAGTACCTCTCCCCTCGGCTTTAATTGTTTGCAGGAGCTGCAGTTCATTACAGTGCTAACAGCAAACTGCTAACAGCTTCATTCAAGGCCACCCAGTGGGCTTACAGCTTCCCTTTTTCCCACTCTGTCCATCTGGCAGAAAAAGGAGTAGAGATTGAGGGGGAGTTAGATTACAACATATCTCAAAGGGATGTGGAGCCCCGTAAATGTACGCTGTTGAACTTAACTGCTGACCGAGTGGATTTTCTCAATGATAAACGCCTGAACGCTCACATTTGTCCCTGTGGATGTGCATTTAAATCTGAGGAACGACTAAAATATTGGTCCTTTGTGATTGTGACCATAGAACTGGTTTAATATGGATCGCTAACACTCTATTTAGTATTTACCATTAAACTGAATATTTGTCTTTGGTTTCCTGTACACAGACATGTCGAGACTTGTACGGGATTGTGGGTGGGGTGTAACACTTTGCTCGACATCATCTCAGACCACATCATTCACTTACCAGACAAATGTCTCTATTTAAGATTGTGTGTTTTGGCTGGGGAAATTTATGCATGCTGGTATTTTGTTGCAGGGCAAACGTTACACATCCAGAAACCGGCTTCAGGAATGTGGCGTACAGGAGAGTGGGGATACACTTAGCAGTCATTGGATTACAACACAAACACACACAGGCCGGGAGGAGCCCAGGGCATGAATAATTCAGCCACTGTCTGTGATTATAGCGGCCCACTGCTGTTTCTGCAGTTCAGCGGTGTTACTGATCACCATGCAGCGCCTCGCCTGTGCGGTCACCGCACATGAATACTGCAAGACGTTTTGCTTATTACACCGTATGAATACCAGAACACTATACGCTTGTTATACATTATGAAAGGAAGAAAGGCTTGGAGGTTGTGTGTTGATTTTTATTTCTGTAAGCGTGTAGACTTTAGTAAGGTTTTGGGGGGAGCGAGACTCAATGTACACTGATAAATTGGCTAAAAGAGCAGTTATATTGGGTTGGATTTGTGCCTGTGTGTGTTTAATGGAGTGAATAAAAAGAAGAGGAATATTAAGGGTTCATTAAAAATTGGGAGATTTAAACCAGGGATATAGTATATATACTGGAAATGTAATGATCTTTGAAAGTATATTTTTGACTTATTTGTGTAAGAGAAGAGCATCTTATGCCACGTTTCCACCGAAATTACCCAGAACAATTGTACCAGGAACTTTTTTTCCCCAGGAACTATTTCCCCCCAGACCTGTTGCTTTCTGCGTTTCTACCGCGGTCTGAAGTTCCGTGAAGATTAGGCAAATAGTCTGGTGACATAGGTCTGCGCGCGTTTCTCAATACAAAGTACGCACATTTCTTACTTGCATCCTCGATAGTTCGGACTTTGCGATCGTCTCCGAAATCGGCGAAACACATTTTTAAAAAGGTGCTGTCTTAGTAAATAAACCGCAGATTTGAGTTTTAAACAACTACATTCTCACCTGAAATACTTTTAAAACTACATTTCATGACACAATAACATTTATATTTTGAAAATTATCCGAATAAATGGTGGTTGAAATCACAATGCTGCATGAACTCAACCAATCAGCATGTTTAGCGCCCAAGTCCCGCCCATGAAAGTTCCGGACCTTTGAAAAAGTACTACCTCGCCAGCAGGGACTTTCTGAGGGGCATTTTTTTACCCGGAACTTTATTTAGATCCTGGTTCCTGCAGCGGAAACACATCAATTACCAGCCCAAAGTCCCTAGTTCCTGGGTTAAGTTCCAGCGGTGGAAACGTGGATTTATTGCGCTCACTTAGTACTGGTTTCCCTCAGCATGTTTTATCTTTCTCCAGCTGAATAAATAGTATGTCTTTCTGATTTTAAAGAATAAATGTTCTACCCTTACATCTTGATTCCTTATGTATTGAGGCATGACTGACCTTTGTCTGGTGCTGTTTTTTTCTAGTCATGCCCCTCATATTTTCCCAAATACATTTATTTTATAAGATTTCTTGTAATTCTTTAGCGAACTGATGCAATTGTTTTCTTTTGAACTTTTCTGATACGAACGTTGTAGAAAAACAATGTTAGAGCTGATGTGTGTTAGGAAACAATCACAAACAAGACACAGACTCCCTTGGGCCCTGAACTGGGAACAGAATGAAATTCCCTCTTCTAGTTAACATGGATCACAAAGCCCTCCTTCTCTTTTTCATTCTCTCTCTCTTCCACACTCTCATCTCATTGTTAGTGTGTGTAACTCAGAGAAAGGCATCATTTCATTAGGACTAGAGTAACCACATTATCTCTATCACGGGGCTCCGTCGTTCTCAGTGCTGGCTTCTGCTTTATCTGGTTCTCATGACAGCTCTAAAAAAAGCCCTTTCCTACAAAGAGCCACTTTTAAGATCTTTACAACAGAGAAAGCGATCTGGGGCATCTTTGGAGACTGATCTGCTGGTGAAAGCACAAGAGCTCTGCAGACTCATTCAGAAATCTGCACACGTGCACATTTTCAGACATGCGGATGCGTTTGCATTCTCTCGCATTTTCTAAATTCACGCATGCAACGCTTCGCAGTTCTTTGTTTGAAAAGAGGGGGAAGAGCAGACATAATAAACTGTGTCAGAGACTCTTTTGTTCGACTACAGTAACCCTCCTCCCCCTCTCTAATGCCTCATGACCCATGCTATTGTGTGTTTGGTGATGTTGGTTGGTTGGGGTTAGAGAAGGTTCAGTTCTGTTAAATGAGTTTGGACCACATACCAGCTTTGTCTGACCCAGAAAATTTGCATGAAAATTATCATATACACTTAACACATGAGTGTCTCCACATTATATACATAATTCATGTGTGTCAAGTGGCGTCAACATGTTTTTATGCAAAACATTTTGCAAAAGGAGTTGACACAAGAAGTATTTGGAAAATCTAGGTGTACAGATACTTTCTGAGACCTCTGTAGACTCATGAGATGCCAAGCTGGGAGACAAGAAAACTTTTGTGCTTATGTAAATGAGTTATTGTTCAATTAGCTCTATTGCATTCCTTCCGATCATAGCAGCCTAATTCATGAGTTACTAGATTAAGTTATTAATCTCAGTTTATCTGAAAGCGTGTCCTCTGAGGGTTAGTTACATCTGTGTATGTTTAAAAAAAACAAGAACCATATGATGTGCAGTTAAGCTCCAGAAACAAACGTCCGTATTAATCATGTAGCAGTTTTAATACCAAACAAAGCAAAAACTGATAACGTTGACCAACATTCAAATCTGAATGGTTCTCAGTTCTGTGTTAGCGGGCATTTCTCATTTAAGCCAACTACTTTGAAGAATAATTAAATAATAATAATAATAATAATAATAATTATTATTATTATTATTATTATTATTATTATTATGTGCAATAATATTATATATATATTTTTTAAATAATAAGTAGGAATAATAGTAATAAACAAATATTCTGCCAAAACTTCAAAAAGTCTACCTACATTTTGTTTGTAAATGGCTGTTTATTAGTGTTATTAATAATACTTGGGTTTATTATTGTTAATTATATAGTTATTCAATATTTTTATTATTTCAAAAATATTAATTATTATTGTTACTATTATTATAATAATAATTAAAATCTTTAAAATAAAAAATAACAACAATAATAATAATAATAATAATAATAATAATAATAATAATACGTTTTTCTACCAAGTAATGTTTGACCTAAATGAGATAACTGCCGGCTGTTTACGAATATTGTTTATAAACAGCATAATTATTGACTGTTTTTAGTGTTATTAATATTAATAATTATTACTATGATAATTGATTCATTATTGTTATTAACAACAACAACAACAATACATTGATTATCATAATAATACTAGAAATAAAACATTCTTCTGCCAAGTAATAGTTGACATAATTGAGAAAAGAAACGGAGCTGTTAATGCTATTAATATCAATAATGAGTATTACAGTATTTGTTTGCTTTGCTTAACACTTCTAATGTTGTGTTTTAGTTGCTGCTGCTGCAGCGGTCTGGGATGAAATTTTAATTACGACATTAAAAACTATTATCCAACAATATTAAACTAAAAAAAGAGTCTATACCATAAGAGTTTTTTTTTATTTTTTTTTATTTTTTTCAAGCAAAAACTAGAAGAAGGGGAGCTTTAGCATTCCCTCATGAACGTTCACTCTAGCCTGGCCTGTAAAGCCTCATCGGATGTTGTTTGTCCTCATTACTAGGTCCATCAGTTCTTGTTAAGCTGTCTGCAGTGTGCTACAGTTACCGGTTATGTCTTCAGCCCCTCATGGCACAGCTCTCATCATACACATTCATTATGTGATGACACACTTAATCACAGGGCAGCATGAGTTGTCCCCCAAATGACCCTCCATGGACTCCTGTGCTGTGTCTTGCCTAGCTAAGTGTTAGTCACAGCATTTCCCTTCAGGGATCAGCTGAGTATCTGTGTATCTAGCAGTCTATCATAACATTAATTAGGCTGGGTTAAACTAGATGCATGCCTGGACCTGTTATGAAAATACATGAAGAACCAGAGATGCTTGCATGCTAAATTGATTGGGCATCTCTCAAGTCCCTCAATGTGAATTCTGATTCCGTCATACATTTTACCAGTTTCACACGCTGCGCTTCAGTAAATCTACAGTGCAATTGGAATTTTTATTTTTTAATGATTTTAATTTATCATTTGAAGTTTAAATGCATTAATGAGGGTTTTGAACTGTTTGTACGTGAGGTGGACAGCATTCAAAAACAGTATCGTCTAGGAATTACTGGATAGTACCTAGTGTTGACAGCTCAGTAATTGGAAACAAGGGAACATATCCAGTACTTCCTGTGACCCCATTTTTACGCACAGTTATGTGTGCCAACTAGAGTGCAGAATGTTGTGTGTGTGCGTGCAAACATGTACATTTGCTCTCTCGGGAGAGGGATGTAGCTCTAGCAGCTGTGGGGATGTAATCCAGTCCTGTATGCTGTCATCATTATCAGGACTCCTGGGGTTGTTGGCGTAGTCATAGAAGTTTGCCAACGGAGAGAATGAGAGAAGCAACTTAGTTTTGTATTCTATATTCTATAAATGCTTTATCTCTAATGTAAAATAATAGAGATAAAGGGAATGGAAAGAACAAGGGAAGTGTGTAAGGAAATAAAAGTGGGGGACATGTAGGATTTTAGAGGAGATAAGTGGTGTTCTCTGGCTGAAGAGTTGGAGGCAGACAGCTGGAGGAAATGGCCTAAGTCCCTGCATTCCTGCTTTGGGTCAAACATGAGACTGAGAGACCGTGCCAGATCCCCAGTTCCTGGAGGATGGCTTTAAACAAAAGCTCTGTTTCTGAAAGCATGTAGTACATTGCTTTTTAAAACACTGTGGGGTTGATGCACATCATACTTGGATCATTCAAAGTATGTCACTATGTGCTAATCAGAACCCTTGATAATCTCACTTTATATCGTTATAGTGGCCTCACTTTAGTGACAAGTTTGGGGTCAGTAAAATTAAACTATGTATCTATTCAGCAAGGATGCATTGATCCAAAGTGACAACAAATACAATTATAATGTTACAAAAGATTTATATATCAAATAAATGCTGTTCTTTTAAATGTTCTATTCATGAAAACAACCAGAAATCATGTTTGCACAAAATATTGAACTTCAAATATTGAATGTTTTCAACATAGGTCAAATACATGTTTTTCTTCAGCAACAAATGAGCATATTAGAATGATTTCTGAAGGATCATGTGACACTGAAGACTGGAGTGATGATGCTAAAAAATAATAAAAAACAACTTGGGGTTAACAATAATTCCAAAAAATTTTAAAAATAAAACAAATAAATAAAAAATTGTAGTAGTATTTCACAATATTGCTGTTTACAGTATTTTTGATCACATAAATGCAGCCTTGGTGAGCATAAGAGACTTTAAAAATGTGAAAAAAATACATTAAGGTATTTACATTTAGTGCTACCAGACATTAGTAGATTATGTTCATAGTTAATGTCATTAGCTACTACTGTGGTTAAACTTGAAATGTGCTGATCAAAAAAATTAAGCCAATGCAAACAATGCTGTAGATATTTGCATTGGCAGTTGGAAAATCCATAGTGGTCACACACTAATGTCTACTTGATTTACTAATATCGAAGGGCACCATGATGGGGTCACTGGGTCACTGCTTGTCTTTTTTTTTTTTTTTTTTTTTTTAAGCTACCAAGAATGAAACCTTTAAGTTTTATCTCTTATATTATCATGAAGAAGCTGTTTTAATGGCTTCCTAAGCCTCAGCTTGGACTGTGACCCATGTTGGGCATAAATCGGAGGAAAAAAAGGAAACTACCAGGGATTATTATTAGTGTCTCTTCACTTAAACTTGGTTGACATCTCCTACTGTTGCATAATTTCTAGAATTTCTTGGAACTGAAGGATAGTAATTAGTCATCAGGCGTAATAGATGGAAATTGCCTCTTTGGCAGCTCTCCTACTGATTGTCATTGAGAGATCTTTTTAAAGCAGTCGATGTGTGTGCAATGGCTGGTCTGTGCTCTTGGGCTTTTTGGGCTGAGTTGGGCTTTTATGTAATCTCAGATTTCTCAAGGGCTTTTTGACTGCACTGCATTTTAAGAAGCACCATCAACACGTGAATCAAAAAGCTGTTTACCCCAACATGAGAATGTGAGTGAGATCAGACGGGCGAGAATGAAGATGAATCAGAATGGCGAAGTGAGATCACATGACTGCCGGCGGAGAATGTGTGTTTCTGTGTATCCGCATTCCAGCAGCACTGCCCTTTAATCGGGTTCTGTGAACATCAGATGAGGCCTCACATGACTGCCGTGATGGAGACACAGTAGTGTGTGTTTCTGAGTGTATTTTGCATTGTCATATCCTCAATCAAAACACATACCCCCTTATGTGATGGTTATCCTTTGTCAACTCTTCTGCAAATCAAAACACTGACCCCCATACGGTATGATTCCATGCAGCGGTGTGTCACAAAGAATAAGAATAAAACAGAATAAAATTGCAGTAAATTGCTTTATCGTGGGGGAAACAGCTGCTTATGAAAATTGTAAAACTTAGTCTGTGTGAAAAAAGGATTGGGGTTGTAAACATTAACCTCTCTCATTCAGTCATAATTAGATGAACTGGTAGATAATGCTGAGAGACTGATTCGACTAAAAACAGAAAACCATGAATAGCTTAGGCTTTTGAAGTGATGTGCTTATTCTAAATTCTCAAATTAAATTAGAACTGATTTACTTATCCTAAACACGTAAATGCTGAAAGTTATATATATTTACTCGGATGCATTTGCTGCCATACTGAGACATTGCCCGAGGCTTTATTGCAGAGCTTGCTGCCATAATGCTGCAGACATGTGCCCGAGGACTGAAGCCTATTCTTCCATATCAAAGCAGACCCAAAACTCTAAACTCATCACCCATTACTCACCAACTCTTACATTTTAACAAATAATGTACTGTAATTCACTAAAAGTAAATAAATGAAGTCACTTTTTTATACATTTTGTCCAGTGATGCACTGAATTTCAGTAAAAGAAAATATATGAATTTTATTTGGCCAAACATTCTGGTTTCAGTCAGAGTAGTTTGGAGGGCCAAAACCACTGACTAAATCAATAATGTTTAATTAGTGCTTTTCACATGTATTTTGGCCACACAATGTGGAAAAGCTAAAATCTGTTAACACTGTGATAAAAAAAAAAACATGCTAAAGTAGCAATATGTAAAATTTGTTAATCTGGTTTAATTTATCACTTGAGAACATGGATCCCTGAAAGGCATACTGATTTCAATGTCCCATTTACCCAAGATAATAGGGGTATGACAGTACAGTGGAGATCAAAATTGGAGAATAACCTATAATTTCCTTATTTCAAGGCCACTGCTTAATCCTATTTGAAGTTATCAACAGGAATAGAAGGGCAGGTTTTTAAGCATATTTCATAAATTAATTGTATTCTGAAGCACAGTATAAACACTTAAATTAAATATTTGAAAAAGAACTCTGATCAAAATTAAAGAACACTTACAGATACCTCCAAGTTACTGGTGTTCATCTGCCACATGGTGCTAATTTCCTTAATTGTATGACAAACCCTATTTAACTGGGAGCATTCCTCCAATTTTCACTGAGATTGCAAGATGGCAGGCCGCTCTAAGGTGACTGAAATCCTGACAGGATGTTGTCCAGATAAATGCCAAAGGGATGAGCCTTTCAGCCATTGCAAGAGAAGTTGAACATTCCAAATCTTTCATTTCTCGAATATTGCAGGTTTACAATTACACTAATTAATTCAAGTCCCCCAAAAAGGCTGGTCGTCCATATAAGACCAATGCACGAGAAGACAGGATGCAGAGACTCGGTTCAGCATTGCAGCTGGAATTGCTCGCCACTTCAGTGCTGGACAGGGTAAGCATCTATCTTGGCACGTTTAAGAGAAGTCAGACTGAAAGCACACTCTGCAGTGATGAAGCCCTCATCAACAGAAAGAATCAAAAGTCTAGGCACACCCATTAAAAATAAAATTCATTATTTAATAAAATACAATATTTAAAACTTTAAATATCTGTAGTCAGAGACAGGGTGCAAGCATAACTAATTCTGTATTTTATCTAAGCAGAATTTAACACTAAGTAAATTTAACATTTTAATGAACAGTACTAGTTGTTAACTGTTTATCACGTCTCAGAGGTAATAATAAAAAATATAAGAAATCTTTTCTGCTGCAGTTTCAGTAAAAAATTAATTTTGGTGCATCACTAATTTTGTCCTTCTGCTCAAGTTTCTTTTTCCTGCCTCTCATAATATTGCAGGAAGAGCGAAAGGCATGGCCTACCAACCCTTTGTGGTGCTTCATTTGAATGTCAACCTATGTTTACACACAAGCACTGCCTTTTCTGTCACTGTTTTAAAGGATGCATGAAGGGCAGTGAAATCCCCTCAGCCCTCTGCAGTCTCCCCACGCACAGCATTTCAAATTTTCATTTAGCAGCCAATCTCCTCGGCTCTACTGTAAGCTCACTGCTATTTATCCGTAACATGCATCCCTCTGCCTCGTTCTCTGTGCCAGGGAAGGTTGTCAGTGGGCCCTCTGTTCTGTTACAGTTGCGTCTCAATGTCAGGATGTTGTGTTTCCACTGTCACCCTTCCAACAGTTGTAATTCTCAGCTGTCAGGACAGTTACAAGATGTTTAATTTGAAGTAAAATTGGGAAATTGTCCTCAAAAGCCTCCCAGAGAGATTTTAATGTATTTGGGGGAGCAACCCAGAAGGAATCTGACAGTAGAACAAATTAAGAGGAGAACAGTTGAGCCGAGGAGACATTACATCATGCAGATAGTGCTCTGTTTCAGAAAATGTCTCTTTGAGAGGATCTGCTGTATGTGCATTTAAAATCTCACTCATTTACAGAAACCTTCGGAAGTTAGAGAGACTGAAATAGTCACGCTAATAGCAACTTTTTACAATATTCATGCGGCTCAGATTGAATAATCTTTCTAATGTGCGGCTCTCCATTGCAAATGTGACTGCACATCACAACGCAGTTACTTGCAACGTCAGCGCCTGCATTGTCTTCCAAGCTGCTGTCCCACTAATGAGATATGTAAAACAGGAATTTTTAATCTGTTATGAGGAATTTTAATTTAACAAAATCAAACCAAGACAAACAAATCATACACTTCTGCTGCTGCTAAGACAAACAAAGCTTGTTCTATTGCTTATACACTCACCTAAAGGATTATTAGGAACACCATACTAATACTGTGTTTGACCCCCTTTCGCCTTCAGACTTGCCTTAATTCTACGTGGCATTGATTCAACAAGGTGCTGAAAGCATTCTATAGAAATGTTGGCCCATATTGATAGGATAGCATCTTGCAGTTGATGGAGATTTGTGGGATGCACATCCAGGGCACGAAGCTCCCGTTCCACCACATCCCAAAGATGCTCTATTGGGTTGAGATCTAGTGACTGTGGGGGCCATTTTAGCACAGTGAACTCATTGTCATGTTCAAGAAACCAATTTGAAATGATTCGAGCTTTGTGACATGTTGCATTATCCTGCTGGAAGTAGCCATCAGATGATGGGTACATGGTGGTCATAAAGGGATGGACATGGTCAGAAACAATCCTCAGGTAGGCTGTGGCATTTAAACGATGCCCAATTTGGCACTAAGGGGCCTAAAGTGTGCCAAGAAAACATCCCCCACACCATTACACCACCACCACCAGCCTGCACAGTGGTAACAAGGCATGATGGATCCATGTTCTCATTTTGTTTACGCCAAATTCTGATTCTACCATCTGAACGTCTCAACAGAAATCGAGACTCATCAGACCAGGCAACATTTTTCCAGTCTTCAACTGTCCAATTTTGGTGAGCTCGTGCAAATTGTAGCCTCTTTTTCCTATTTGTAGTGGAGATGAGTGGTACCCGGTGGGGTCTTCTGCTGTTGTAACCCATCCACCTCAAGGTTGTGTGTGTGTGTGGCTTCACAAATGCTTTGCTGCATACCTCGGTTGTAACGAGTGGTTATTTCAGTCAAAGTTGCTCTTCTATCAGCTTGAAACAGTCGGCCCATTCTCCTCTGACCTCTAGCATCAACAAGGCATTTTCGCCCACAGGACTGCCGCATACTGGATGTTTTTTCCCTTTTCACACCATTCTTTGTAAACCCTAGAAATGGTTGTGCGTGAAAATCCCAGTAACTGAGCAGATAGTGAAATACTCAGACCGGCCCGTCTGGCACCAACAACCATGCCACGCTCAAAATTGCTTAAATCACCTTTCTTTCCCATTCTGACATTCAGTTTGGAGTTCAGGAGATTGTCTTGACCAGGACCACACCCCTAAATGCATTGAAGCAACTGCCATGTGATTGGTTGATTAGATAATTGCATTAATGAGAAATTGAACAGGTGTTCCTAATAATCCTAAAATTTAGGTGAGTGTACATTGATTTTTCCAATTAGTGGTCGACTGAAATGCATTTTTCAGTGGCCAATACTGATAACAAAAGAGTGAGGGGTCTGATATGCAGAAAACATATGTGATATATGGGCTAACCTTGTGAAGTTGAGACCGCTATGCTGAAATTCTGCAAACTTTTTTAAAACAATGTTTACTCAATTCATTAAAAATATTTGAATACAGAAATTGTGCATTATCCCTTCGACCGATGCAAATATCTGCCATTTTGAGATGTGTATACAGTATATTGGCCATTTAGATTTTTGTTTAGCTTCACGCTGTTTGCATTTACACTTTTTTTTCTCTATTATTTTCTTTTAGATTTTAATTTTTTTTTTTTTTGCCACTGCATTGTATTCTGTCACACTCTAACACCAGAATGAGTCTTATGTACAGGCATTCATAGGGTCAGATGAACCTAAACCCAGCCTAATTACACAAGACTTCCTCAGGTCCGGTTAGTTGACTATTCGTACAGGGAAGCCACCAACCAATTGTTTTTGAAAAAACAGTTTTGTACATCCTTACATGCCATAAACAAGCATGCGTATTTTTCCTGTAGGGCCTGTTCACTGAACGCTGTCTGTGTTTGTAACCTCAAAATACCCTTTCTCTGCCCACCGCCTTGGTGTGCTGTATTTTGAGTCTTGGCAGGCCTAATTGGATGAAGTGGAGCATGCTGTAATGTGTTGTCATGGTGAAGCAGCGCTGGACTGTAATGTGATTTGCTGTAGTGGCAATCAGGGCTGTAAATTCTCACCGATGGAATCAGGAGCGTGTCAGACGCCCAGTGTGAACTAAACAATCCAGAGCAGGTACACAGCGTTGCCAGCTGATATCCACTGGCATACACTTCACCTCCACACAAACAGTCAGGAGAGGAACTAGAGCTGAATTGATCAGTATTGATGGGCGGGAGTCTGTCGGGCCATAATGTTTGCACCCGCAGGGAATGTTTGTGTGCCGGAACACGTCTCTTCCTGTCTCTTCTACATGCAAGAGTGTGCGTATAACAGGTCAGGAACACACACATGCTTTCTATCTTTCCCTCCAAAACAGCATGCGTCTATGCAGGCGACGTCTGTGTGCGATAGATAAACCCGAAATTCATGAGCTTTGAATCAGGCTTAGGCTGCCTTTGATGTCCCCTTACTACGAGGAGACATTCTAAAGCCTTCTGTATGCGTGTGTGTGTGTGTGTGTGTGTGTGAGTGTGGAGAGAGCGAGCTGTATTAGTAGTAAGAAGGCAAGAGCAGCAGCTGTCAGCTCGTACCATCAGCTTTGCTTTGACTCTATTGTCTGAGGAGATGGTGGGTAGATGCCTGCGGGCTGGCAGTGCCACACACGTGCCTCGTCTACTGTTATTTCACACATAGATGTTGTATCGCACCTCATGCACTTTAATTCATAATATCAGGCTCATTATTTTGACATGTGTCATGTCATTTTCTCTCACTGCTGTGTTTCTCTTTCTGATGCTCAAAAAGGCTCACTGACACACATAACACACAATGATAGCTTGTACTGTTGCTTTGGTGAGCTGCTGTTTCTATAGCAGCAGGTAATAACAATGCTAACGTCCCACTATGCTTTCTTTGACAGATCACTCTGTCTTCTGGCAGCTTGGTGACGCCCACAAAAGGAACGGACTGACCGTAACTCATGGCTTCCTTAGTACTGGGACTTTCTCTGGTAAAATATTCACCCACGCATGACTTACAAATGGGAATTCACAGTGTTGCATTAGACTCTAAATTCCCTCATCTTAATGTCTGTGTCTTAACTTAGTGAGCTCCCTACCCAGACGCTATTATTGATCGGTTTGATGTGTCTGATTAAACATACTTCATTTCAGACTCAAAATCTGTCTTGTCAGAATGTTTGAGCATCATAAGCATGTTTGATTTGTTGACCCTGAACTTAGTTCAGATTCAAGTTCAAAACCTAGTAACATTATTCTAGTAAGCTTACTGCCTAGACAGCATTTTTGAGCATCATTGGCATGTTGGAATGTTCAGTAAAACGTTTGATTCAACATGTTCGATTTGACACTCAAAACTAGTCACTGAGGTGACTACTTAGTGTGATTTTTTTGTTTTAAACATCATTAGTGAATTTCACAATTAAAATTTTCACTCAATATTTTTGATTTGACATTTAAAACCTGGTGAGCTACTGTAGATGGCATGAGCTAGTGAACTGACTATCTAGACAACATTTTGGAGCATCATAAGGCATTTGATTTTTTTTTTTTTTTTTTTTTTTTTGATTTGAGTGTGTTTTTTTTCAAAAAATTTTTTATTTTTTTGAGTAACATAGACCTATTGGAATGATTTAGCCTATGTGTTTGTTTCAGTGTGTTTTGTTTCAAAATATAGCGAGTTCACTACCTAGAGGCCATTTTTGAGCATCATATACATGTTGAAACATTTGATCTGACATGTTTATATGCCGACTACCTACCTAGGCAACATATTTTAACATAACATAACATAATAGACATTTTGTAATGTTTAAATTGACATGAGTTTGAATTTCAGACTCAAAACCTTGTAACATTGGCATGTTGGAATTGTCCATTTCAACATACATGATTCAACACTTTCAATTTGATATTGGAATGCTCATTTTGAAATGTTTGATTCAATATATTTGACACTCAAAATGTATTGAGCTGACTATCTAGCATTTTTCAGCAACATAGGCATGTTGGAACATTCAATGCGGCATGTTTGATTTGACCCTTGCTACCTAAATGACATTAAAGGGATACTCCATCCCAAAATTAAAATTTTGTCATTAATCACTTACCCCCATGTCATTCCAAACCCGTAAAAGCTTTGTTCGTCTTCGGAACACAATTTAAGATATTTTGGATGAAAACCGGGAGGCCTGTGACTGTCCCATAGACTGCCAGGTAAATAACAGTGTGTCAAGGTGGATAAAAGGTATGAAAGTCATCGTCAGAATACTCCATCTGCCATCAGATGTGCAATCTGGGTTATATGAAGCGACGGGAACACTTTTTTGTAAGCGAAGAAAAACAAAAATAATGACTTTATTCAACACTTTGTCAGCAGTCCTCCTCTGTGTCTCTCCATATCACTGGATGCTGCGTATGCTCTTTTGTATCATCCGTGCCACAGCATTTACTGTTTCAATTCAGCACTCAATATCTAGTGAGCTGACCATCTAGATAATGCTTTTTAGGCACCATATCTATGATGCCTAAAAATTGAATGTTCTTCTGGAATGTTTGAACAGGCCTATGATGCCTAAAAATGCTGTCTAGGTTGGCAGCTTTCTAGGTCCTGACAGCTAGTGTGAAACCGTTACAAGCTTTTCCTTCAGCTGCACAATAAGAGATGTTTGTTAAGAGTACTGTTGAAGAGAGAGACAGAAGGCTACTCCCTGACGCCCCACCCTGGAGATCTTCAGCCTGCAGCCTCATCTGTTTGTTTCGATACTTGATTTGTTTGTCTGGTGTGTGGGCTGACGTTTTTTTCCTCTGCCGTGATGTGTGTTTGTGTTGTGTGATAATGGCACATTTCTCAATGACATGATCAAAGCGTGACTATGCGTGTGTTTACTGCTGTGTTTAGGAGCCCTGAGGACAAACTGGTGTTTCGAGTTTTGTTGCCCTTAAGCAGAATTCACTTCCTCCCCCTCTCATCATTTCTCATTTTTTCAGCTTCTGGATTCTTCTGAAAATCCAGAGATTCTGGTTTCCTGGCCAATCAAGTGTGAATACTGCCAGGTTGTCTTAAACTTGATCAGGTGTTTTAAATGGCTTACAAGGTCATGTGGGTATTGCTTGGATTGATAAATAAATGGGTCAGTTTATATATATTTTTTATCGCCATCAGGTACAATGTGGATAGTTGCCACCTTTATATATAAAAATACTAATCCTGATTGTTTTAGCCATGTGCTTAGACACTATTTTACTCATGTTCTCTTGCTTTGACTGTCATATTCACAAACCCGAACACCTGTGCACTATTTGATCACATGCCAGCCAGATGGCACACATGGGCATTTCTTAGTAACCCGCTGGCCTCCTGAGATCATTATTTTCTGGTGTTTGTATGACAGAATCAGCTACTATTACAGATGGGTCAGGGCCAGTGTTGGGCTCGTTACTCCATTACTAGTTACTACTTTCGAAAGTAATATTATTATTTTACTTATTACTTTCTGGCAACAAAAATTATTAACATCACCATAAAATCACTCCAAAAAGAAGTTGTAATTGTGTTATCTTCCCCATAAAATTATTTTAAAATGTTACTTACAATATATTTCTGCCTCATCATTTGACCAAGATCTACACTGGATCAGAAGTTATTACAAACACTCATTGATGATTGTGTGACTTTAAGTAAAAGTGTTGTATTAATTGTCATGTGTAGCTTGAAGCTAATTGTAGATATAATTTCTCTGTTAACCATATACTGTATGATTATATTTAATTAAGTATTTTATAAAAAAAATCACATAAGTTCATAAGATTTTTAATTATCGTAATATAATTTATAACCGTATCAAACAGAAGTTCCCCTGCAAGCCAACAAACACCAAAGCAACGTAATGCCACAACATCTGTGTTCAGATCAGCTTGTATCCTGACAAAATCAGTATAATGGCAATATTTCCATCCCCTGAATGTAAGTTTTTCCATACAAACACTGGTGACACTGGTAGGGGTTGAGACGTCAAAAGTAACGAGCTGTTTTATGGATGGTAGCTGTAATATTATTACTGAAACCTTAATAGTAATTAGTTACACTACTAGTTACTGCAAAAAATAATATTATTACTGTAACTAGTTACTGCACAACACTGGTCAGAGCATCCAACTAGTTGGTTAGTGAGGTTGACGTGAATATCATAGACATGTTTTAATGTTTAAATTGACATTTTAATTTTAGGCTCCGAATGTTGTAACACTGGCATGTTGGAATTGATCAGTTCAACATAGACATTTGCACCAGAGGAACTTTTTCATACCCCTTGCAAGACTTAGCCTTAAAGGGTTAGTTCACCCAAAAATTAAAATTAGAAGACGTGAAATAAAGTGCGCGCATCCGTAATAAACCATCCATCACACAGCTCCGGGGCATGAATGAAGGCCTCCTGTAACAAATCCATGCATTTTTGTAAGATACATTTCCATATTTTGAATGTAATCAACACTTTTTTCTCACTTCCGGTGACTGTGACACTCAAAACCTAGTGAACTCATTATCTAGACCAGTGATTCTCAATTCCAGTCCTCGCGCCCCCCTGCTCTGCACATTTTGTATGTTTCTCTTATCACTTCAGAAGTTTGTTCTATTTAAATGTAAGTGCCCTGCGAAGTGGACATCACAGGATATTCCGCCAGGATTCCAGTTCGAAGCGAACATATGTGTTCCATTCAAAGTGCATATGTGCGAGACGTGAATTTAAATTGTATTTATTTACAGAGGTATATGATGTCAAACCCATCAATGATGTGAAGACATTGTGCAGCGCAAATCCATGAATGAATGTTCTGAAGTGAGGTAAACTTCAACAGATTTCCCCTGATCAGGGAGTAGGGAACAATGAACACTGTTGGGAACACAGTTCATACACGGAGCTCACTTCTAACGAACTGATTATCTGAATCAGGTGTGTTAACAAGGAGAGACATGCAAAATATGCAGAGCTGGGGGCGTGCTGGTGTAGACCATGTTTTTAGCAACATGCAGATTGTGCAACTGTGGTAGATTGTGCAATTAAAAGTAAGCTGAAGGTTTAAAAAGTTATTTGCCATATTTGTTAAATATCAGTTACTTACTGAAGGTTTGCTCTTATCATCCATATATCCTTATGAAATATGGATTTAAAGTTTTTTTTTTTTTTTTAAGTAAACATGTAACGTAACATAGGGTGGCCATTATTTGGATTTTTTTTTTTTTAATTAATGGTATCGGCTAATACATTTTCAGAGTGTAAGATGCTGGACTTTTATGTTGACAGCACTGGGACTTTTATTTTGAAAGTTGACAATGTCTTTCTAATAACAAGTTCTGTCTAAATTATTAGACAACAATGTTAAATCTGGAGGATAAATCTGTTTATTTTGAATGTTTATTTTTTTCAGTTTCAAAATATTGTTTTCATATCGGTTTATTTTCAAATTATTTATTTCTGCTTTATAAATATTATGTAAACTAAATATAAATATGATTGCTGCATATGATATTTGCTATCTTTGAAATGAAATGTGAGATACAGCATTGGCCACCCTGCTCTCAAAGATATCAACATAAGCTATCAAAAATTTCATCAACCACTAATCAGTTTACTTTTCTAATGCATATTTCTGGTCTTTTTCTGCAAGATCCATCAGTACATGTAATTCCAAATAAAAGTAAATGTTTGTAATAGCATTTAATGTAAATATAACAATATAACTAAACAGTTTTTCTTTATGGCTGACATCACAAATAATTTTTAATGAAAGACAGACTAGTCATCCTGATAGCACTGACTAGTCTATATTGTAAACATGCAGAATGTGGATCTGTTTGTTCTTCTAACTCCCACCATGTGGCGCATACACACACAACCTATCTATAATCTATCATTCAGATTTGCATGCGTTTTCTCTGCTTTATTGATTCGCTTACACTCACACTATGGATTTTATGCACCTTTGACCTTCACTGCTTATCTTAGTGAATTAAAGGATTATGACCAGCCCCTGCCTGCACACATGAAGCAAATGCAAGTCAAATACACAGCCTCATGAAACAGTAAAGACCTTCCTGTCTTCACAATGTCCCCTAAGTCACAAGCTTTCTTCTGTCCTTCACACCCAGTCAAATAAACCCTAACAGGGCAGATCGAACGTGCGGCCCCTTCCTTCCACTGCACATCTATTCTTTTTGAACACACACTGGCCAGCTGCTATAGCCAGGGGGTTCATGTCTGACACCCCAAAAACAATGACAGCAAATCGATGGAGGAAGCAAGCTGTGTTGTGATTGACAGATCCTGTCCTGGCAGTCCTTGGCAGGTATACGCTGAGTCACTGGGTTTGTATGTGTGAGAGGAGTGAGTGTGATTTAGAGCCCCAGGGCACACAAACCGACACCAGACCCTGTCTTACGATGTCTGTTGAAGAGGCCCAAGTTAGTTGAGGCATTATGGTGTCTTCACATCAGTCCAGATTAACCTCATTAAGATTAAAGAATTGAAATCACTACTGGTTACATGTAATCATATGTGTGTGAGTGTGTTTGTGTGTGTGTGTGTGTGTGTGAGTTCTCATTTGTGTGTGTGTGTGTGTGTGTGTGTGTGTGGTCTCAGTTTGAAGTAGCAGAATCGGAGCTAATTACCATGTGAGCAATTAAAAACAGTTTGAAGTCTTTCAGATCTGGCACTTGGTGTCGGCTTGCTTCCCAGGAGTGTGTTAGTTGAAAGTCTGCATACTCACACTTATTCACACATTTCATTCTTGCTTTTCCCAGTTTACTCAGATGGGGGGGGGGGGCAAGGAAAAACAAAACTTTAAATCGGAGAATTGGAGCGAAATGCTTTATTTCTGCAGCTGTTGTTGTTGTGAACTTGCACTGTGAGTGTAGGGATGTGGCTTCAGCCAAACGTTGGGGGAAGTTTCTACACAGACTCGCCTTGAAGTGCTTGTACATTCATTGCAACAAAAAGCCACCTTCAGTGCAGCTCTATGGCCGCGCTCCACAGTGCATTTGAACTCAGTGACCGTTGCCAATAGCATAGCTGAGAGCAAACACTGTGAATAACTGCATGCACTGTTTGTAATGAAACTGTGTTTGTAGCTCTGACTGGATTGTTTTGAAGTTAGATACATTTGATGACTTAGCAATGTATCATTGTAATTGAATAGCGAGGAGATAAACATATAATGTACTCTACAGATCTGAAGCGTTGTTGATGTAGAGCAATTATAACTGACAAAATCGGCAAAACCTATTGGAATCAATGAACCATCATCTTCTGTACATTTGAAGAACGATATTTATATGTGGCATATGTAGAGCGTTCCAAATCGGTCAATGAGGTTGTGTAATAGTTGGTATGAGGCCTTAGGAGGCAGCTGCCTATGCTGGCAGTAGACATTCATGTCTTAAGCTGAGACAGACCTTGATGGAAGAGTATAGCGTGCTGTATTTTGGCCTGTACTCAGATCTCTAAACAATGGCATTGAAATGAACCCTGTTGGTGTATGGACAGATATATTATACTTTGCCATTACTGTAGCCTCCTTATCACAAATACAGAGACAAGCTGTGGATGTGTAATCTAATATTTGGATGGATGGAGTGTGACTGAAGAGTTTTAGACGGGGAGAGACAATAAAAAGGGAGATAACTTGAAGATACACAGAGGAACAGGCGATGCTGAGTGAATCAGTGAAGCCTGATTCAATCTGACTTTTATATTAAAGCGAGTCACTGGGATTCAGATTCCCTCTCGCTCTACTGCCTGGATTCCTTCACCACAAAGCCTGTCAGATTTCCTCTCTTTCAGCTCCTCTGTTTGCTCTGCTTCTGCCTCTGTCTAGTATCTTGTCTTTTTGTGTTTGTCTTGTCCTTTGACTTTCTGTCAGTTTCGTTTTGTCTTTTGTTCACAGCAAGGGATGAAGCATGTGGAGAGACCCAGGAACTCGAGGGTCTTTTCTCTCTGTCACAAAGTTTGAGTGTCTCATTCAAAATCTAGAGTCTATTGCAACCCTATGAATTCACCGTTCTCCATTAAGCCTGTAAAACAGTCTACCTCATTATACACTCAGCAGCTTCCATCAGTAATCCAGCACAGAGTCCTTATGTAACCTTTTGTATGCAGCTGAATGTGGACAGAATCTTAATCTTTCTTTCTAAGTCAGCTATCTCTCAGATAATTGGATGCTTTACCTTGTTGACCCAACGACTCCATCTGTCATACTTGTCAGGGTTTTCATGGCTGCTAAATCAGTCAGCACCTGTCAGAGAAGCAAGGTGTGTGGTCATATAGGTGTAAATTAATATTTACTTTGATAGTAAACACCTTTCAGATTTTGGGTTTGCTCCTTTACATCCGAAAATCAAGTTTACACTGAGTGACCATTAGGCAACAATATTGAAGGACCAACTGCTAGGTAGCATGTACAACTAGGTGTTATAGTTATTTGCTTAGAGGTTTTGGTAAATGCATCTGTTGACTGTATATTTATACAGTTCATCATTATATACCAACAGTATAGACTCTGAAATATGGATCCGAGAGGAGAGATGAGTCTGTGGTGCTTAGCAAAGTGATATTTCTGGCTTTAATACAGAATATCTGCCAGGAAGAGGAATAGAGATTAGCCTCAAAAGAGTATGAGAAATCCACATCTGAAATCCTCTCACCTCACTTCCTCTCTCTCATACCAGCCTGTTTTTTTTTCTTGTGTCTCTTTTTCATCCTATTCCTCTTTTCTTATTTTTGTTTCAGTCAGCTTTTTTCTGCATTTTCCTCTCAAAACTGCTATTCCCTTGAGCAAAATAGCATCACAATATTAGGAAAAAGGTTTACGAGTGGTAGGGGCTCCAAAGCGCTTAGAGTAAGTTGTAGGTAAGGACAGCAAAAAGATCCCAAAACCAAAAATCCCAACTGAATGTTTTTCATTTGTTGTACAGTATTTAAGGAACCAGATAAAATGAATCATACCAAATGTCTCTTTGTTTCTTGCCTTTTTGCAGGTCTATGATTTAAGTGGCCTTTGAGCTTCCAGATTGGTCCAGAAGGATTAGGAAAGCTGAGTCCTTTCCTACCAAAAAAAAATAAAAAATGAGTGTGGGAGGAAGAAGCAACTGCAGTGTGGAGCTTGTCCATATCTCTTCCCTCTCACTGAACACCAGCAGTTTCGATCCAGGATGCTCTCTCCCCTGCGACCAGTGCCCTCATTTTTGGCCCTGACACTACAGTGGGCTCCATAAACATGTACAGAGACACAGGGGTGTGTGCCACCCCTCTCTCTCAACCCCTTCCTCCACCCCACCTCCGTCTACCCCTCCATAATGGCCACTCTTCCATGGGCGATCCAGCCCTGTCCCGTGTCTCCGTGCCCAAAATGGGAGTTCGAGCTCGGATTGCAGAGTGGCCTCCTCGCAGGGCACTTTCACGAGAATCGCTGCTTGAAAATGGCCAGGGCAGTCATCCGGATGACCTCAACAGTGAGGATGTGTTTACACGTGGAAATGTGACCAGGTTACCACAGGGAGGTACCAGAGACAGTGACTTCCTTGAATCAACTCAAACAAGGTCTCCGGGCACACCACCGACATTTCGGGCTTCTGGGTTTGCTCCACTCCGACAGCGCTCCAACAGCGAGATAACATTAAGTGAGCAAGATGAAACAGAGGTCGAAGGCCGTTTGTTCCGGGAATATGGCAGTACCTCTTCCATCAACGTACAGGCTGTTTCTGAGCAAAGCTTCTTTGACATGCTCAGCCAGTTTCAACAGGAACGACCAGACCAACGTAGCACAGCCCCCGCCAAACTTGGAGAGCTGCTCGGTGCTTCCTTAGAGGGACCCCCTTCACACGGCGCCTTGTCGACACCACGGCCTGATGACCGCCCAGAGAATCGTGTACGCAAAAAGAGTGGTGGCACAGAGTCGTCTCTTGGCACCTCCTCCTTATTCCGCAAACTCCGCAGCTCCAGCCGCGGAGAAACAGAGACTCCACGAGGTGACTCGGATGACCCACGACTCCCCGAGACATTGTCTTCCAAACCCTGGGTATGCGTGCGGAGTTTTGCCCACTTTGATGCTCAGAGCATTCTGTTTGACTTGCACGAGGCGGCAGCTCGTCGGAGCTACGCTGCCCAGCGGCGAAACACAGCCACTGGAGCTTCAGCTGCTTCTTCGGCTGCTGTTTCTTTGGCAGTTTCTAGAGCTATTGCTCTGGGGGGAGTGGAGCCCAGCTTCTCCAGCACTGATGACCTCAGTGTCAGGGACCTATCGGAAGGATCAATCCCAGCACTGGAACATTCAGAGCAGGGTGGTTCTGCTAGCGTTAATCCCAACTCTCAGCAACAGCTGTTGCTTAGCTGCCCGCACTTCATCAATGAGACCGGAAGCTACAGGGAGCGTAATGTCAGCTTCCTGAGCTCATGGGCGGAGCGAGGAGAGGCTGGCATCGTTGAGCCTCGGCTTCGTCCACGTTGCAGTAATGCAAGTGTCTCCAAACTTGAGGTGCCGCCAGATGTTCAAGCCACCAGGTTAGAGAGACTCCAGCAACACTGCATCGAGCACGTTGACCTGGGTGCCAGATACTACCATGAGCACTTCTATGGGAAAGGTAGGACATTTATGATTTGTATGTAGTTAAAGCAAACTGCTAGATCACAAGTTCCCTGTTTGTCAGTAATTTATTTTGGGCAGGTCTACTACATAAATCAGGATATGCAATGCATCAGCATATCATAATTGGATTGCATTTGAAACCCAGTGTGTTTGCAGGTTCAGTTTCAATCTCCCTTGTGTGGTTTACATCATTTATGATCAATGCAGCACCTCATTGAGGTGGATATGTATGTATCTGCCCCACCCTCAATTATACTCCTGTGTTTAATAATTTCTCTTCACTTAGTCTCATTACAGGACAGGTCTTTGGGATTTACACTCTTAGAAAATTCTGTAAACCCAACTCTACCTGCAGTCAGAGATTATCAAAGCATGCCACAATTATCAGTGCTTCTCACTATTAGCCAATAGAAGCACAAAATGGAGCTGAAGCTACTATCCTGCCACACATCTGCCTCCCAAATGTTAATCTCGCTAAAGGTCTTGCTTTCTAAAAACCCCATGATGTCTAAAAATAGCAAATTCATCACCTCTTAGCCACATTAGATAAATCCTTGCAGATGTGAGGTTATCAGAATGCTCTAATTAGTTGTCTGTGTTTATTAAGTAGAGTTGGTGAGATAAAGGTTACCATTCCAGAAGTAATCTCTGTCATCCAGATTTTTGGAATTGTGTTTTCGGTGACCATCCTGCAAATCAGAAAGGGCATGCAGACTGGTTTTTATATTTTTAGATCTTAACTTTCAACATATGCTAAGCAACAGTGCAAAATGCAAACATCTTAGCATGGAAATATTGGTGCACATAAAAATGTCCCATGTAATAGTTCTTGAAGGTGAAGTGTGTAATTTTTGCACCACAAGTAGCATTAAATGCGAACACAAAAATCATTTTTGTACATTTTCTTCTTTTCATTTCTTCAATAGCTTATGCTGCTGAATAAGGCTGGTTGAGATGCTTGGTTAATTGGGATGTTTTAATAGCACCGCAGTCTTAATACCTGTTGGGAAAATCAACCTATGATTGGCTTACTTGCAACTTACTTGCTTGTAAGCTAGGAAAGGAGAAAGTATTTTACTTTTTTAAATTACACTTTTCACCTTTAAGCCATGCTTTTCATTGCAGCTTGTTTTTCTCATTTGAGTGTTAAATGTTTAAGTTAATGAGGAAGGATTCCAGGCCACCAAGGTATTTTTCCTTGCAGTGCCAATTACTTCTCGTTATCCGTTTACTTCATTTTCCAGTGTAGCAGCACCTTGTTTTAGATAGTGAAATACCTCTGCTTTGTCTGTGAGCCACTGAAGCAGTGTGCGTGGACGTGTGTTGGAGTGCCAGCCATACAGCGGTACTGACTTGGCATTCCTCGAACAGGAAGGGCAACACTCTGCGTAGTATCAAAATCTTTGCTGCGTTATTAAAAAGCCCATATCTGCATGCTCCTGAGACTTATAATTCTTTCAACTCAAGTTTTCTGAGCTTTCAGTATCCAAACAAAACAACCAAACTCATATCCTGTGCTGAGGAAAACTGGATGACAGATTAAGGAAACATTAGTCCAAATGCCAACAGGAAATTAAGACTGGAAAATTTAAAGATATCACATTCACATGATTATTCTAATGTAGTATTTTTGCGCCTTGCTATAATCAGATAATATAATGGTAAATCATGTAGTCAAATATAGGAAAACAAATGAGCTGAGATGTTGTTTTTCATGCAAAAAAAAATAAACATATAGTGTAACATGCAGTCCATTTTGTGGATGAACTGCATGATTAGTGTGGTCCTTTTTAAAATTGTAGTCAAATCAAGCAATGATGAAGTTCCAAACCAAAAAGGTTCTTCAAACTTAAAATCTCTAAATTGGTAACTGACTCTGTATATCATTTATGAATGTGTTGCCATAAACTGTAAATTCACAACCGATTTTAGAGTTCTGCTGTAATAAATATTTCAATTAAGAACACGTTATAAAATTAGTGTTGTTACTGTTTAGCAAAATTCACAATCACAAATTCAGGTCTTAGGTCTATATCCTCCGCTGCTAAAAGCTGTTGGAAACGCAGGTGTAACATGGTTTGGAAGTCAGGAAGCAGGAGGCGGAACCGACGAACATTCAAATAAAACTTTAATAATAAAATAAACACAAAATAGCGTGACAGCCCCTCGCAGATGACTGCCGCGCACAAACAGAAACAAAACACAAAATAAAACCCAGGCCTGGTCCTCTCTCGTCCTTCACTGTCGTTACTCCTCCTCTTATCCTTCCGGAGCTCCTCCGTGGGACTCGAGACCGGAGAGTGGTGCAGATGTCGCTCATTTTCAGTTACTGCACCGGCTCTCGGCCCCGCCCCACTCATCACAGCAGGAGAATGATAACTTCCTTCATTCTCGAAAGCACGTGCAGTATTGTATTAGTGGCTTTGTCTATGTTCTTCTATTAGATTTGAATGCTCACAGTACCTACAGGAAGTTCTGTAGCCACCATGACCTAGATTTGAAGAGTTTCCCTTACAAATCCCTCCTTTGTCCCCTGTGTCCTTCCCTCCATCTCTCATCCTTCATATCAACTTCCACTTTTCTCCTATCCACTGTCTTCACCTCATTAATTATTTTCTTCTCTCCTATATTCTCATTTTCTGTATTAATGGTATTAATCTGTCTTTTTTATATCCTCTCTCTATTTTCATTCATCCATCTCTCTCTCTGCCCCCACAGAGCACTGGAACTACTTTGGTAACGATGAGAAGCTGGGGCCCGTGGCTCTTAGCATTCGAAGAGAGAAACTGGATGATACCAAAGATTTAAAGGACCAGTACCAGTATCGCATCATCTTTCGCACTAATGAGGTGTGTATGACACGGATATTTGTGCAAATAAAATTAATTAAACCTGGATCAGACAGGGGCTCAGCTCACGTTAACCCATGACAAGACGATTCATTTACCCACACACACATAGTCTCTGTGGGCTTCTCTGGCCACTTTAATCCATCTTTTTGAGCATAATATTTAAGCATTTTGTTGTCTGTTCTCACTGCGATCTGATTAAATCTGTGGCCTGAGAGAGGTTTGGGCTATTTGATGCAACCCTTGGAAGACCTTGTAGTCATTTTTGCTTAATAATGGTGTGTTTGAAAAGTGCTGAGCTGGTATGACTGCTGCTCTGCTGGGTTTAGTCAGATTACATGGCTGCCTGGACACATCAAACTCACCCACTCAGTTCATTCACATTCACACATCATCATTATTCTCACTATAGATGTGCTCATAACTCGTTTCGAAATAGCCTTGAACATGTGTAAACTGGTTCAAGAGCGTTATTTTGGTCAGAGGTTCGAGTTGAATGATTGAATGGGTGGCTGTCCATGTGACCAGTCATATGACGTCGTAAGATGTGTGACTAATAGCACAAGAAACCAGAAACACAAACCTCAAAAACAAAATATTTTAAGTATTCCAGTGTTTCGGCTTGTTTGTACTAATTTTACAGTAGCTAATGGCTTTAGCATTACCATGTGTGAGGTTGTGTCAGTTTGTGAGATGCTGCAAGGCAATGAATCAGGGAGCAGTGGGGAAAGGATGCCACACAGTGGGCACTTCTGGACACCATTTTTCAGCCATTTATTATCATTCTCATGCTCTTGTCACATGCTCTCAGAGGATATTTGAGCAGTCATATGATGGTATTTGATGTTGTGTGTGTGTGTCTGTGTGCTTCTCCCCACATCGTTTCCTGTGGCTGCTGCAGCTGGTCACGCTACGAGGAGCGATCCTGGAGGACGCGATTCTGTCCACAGCAAAGCACGGAACGCTTCGTGGTTTGCCTTTAAAGGAGGTTCTGGAGTATGTGCTGCCAGAGCTCAGCGTGTCCTGTCTGCGAATGGCTCTCAGCACACCAAAGGTCACAGAGCAGCTTCTTAAACTGGACGAGCAGGGGGTGAGTAAAGGATGACACATCGGACACTACTTCCTGGCTGATGAAAATGTCAAAAGCTTAAAGTTCTTTAATAGTTCCCCAAAAATGAAAATAGCAGTGTTCCTCATATTTGTTTGTGTGTCTCTGCCACTGTGTGTGTCCTATAGCTCAGTCAGAAACACAAAGTGGGCATCCTGCTGTGTCGAGCGGGACAGAGCACTGAGGAGGAGATGTACAACAATGAAGAGGCTACGCCAGCCTTCACCGCCTTCCTCGAGCTGCTGGGAGAAACTGTGTGTCTGAGAGGTTTCAACAAATATGCTGCCCAGCTAGACACCAAAAGTGAGCAAGGCTTTCTGTCTCTCTTACACGTGTCCTAAAAAGGCTCAGCATGATAAAGTGTCAAGCGATAAATCGCATCTCTTCCATGTTAATCAGAGTTCCAGTCCTAACCCACCGTGACCATCATAAGCGTAGTGTGTAAATACATTTTGACGGTCTCTTGGTTACAATTGAGGCGTCACACTGGGTAGCTCCATGAATTCACAGTGAAATTTCAAAATCTTGCTCAGGACGGCTCAAACAAACGCACTGTAATTCCATGTGATAGCACAGAAATTACACACTGCACTGTTTTATCTAACATTTTCAATGCTCATATCACACACAGACACACACACACACACACATATTTATTTATCTAAATGGGGGCATTCCATAGACTACTATTGGTTTTATATACAGCTAGTTATAAATATAACCTAACCTTACAGAAAATTTTCAGCATTTTTACTATATATGTATATATATATGTATGAGATTGTAAAACCGAAATAGATGTTGTTTACGCACACTCCATATCCAAAATTATATGTAGTAAAATCTTGATAGACGCTATTTGCTGTTATATAATGTACATTAGTATCCAAATGTCTGAGATAGCTAATAAAAAGGCTTCTGTTTTGCATTTATTACAAATTATATTGTAAGCATGACTATTTAAGTGAAAAGTTGAATTAACACAATATATAATTAATAAATTCATAACTGATGGTCATGTTCTCCAGTGTATGTGTGTGTGTGTGTGTATATATATATATATATAATATATATATATATATATATATATATATATATATATATATATATATATATATATATATATATATATATATATATACACACACACACGTTAATTTTAATTTGGGTTTAAACTTTTATACCATATTTTCAGTGCCGTACATTGACATGGTCACTGTACATTGTCTTTACAATGGTTAATATTCATGTGTTTGTTTAACAGCGGACTCAACTGGAACACACTCCCTGTATACAACCTATCAGGACTATGAGATCATGTTTCACGTGTCCACCATGCTTCCATACATGCCCAATAATCCTCAACAGGTAAGACACACACACACACACACACACACACACACATGCACGTCGGTACATCCAAAAGCCTGTATAGAACTGACATGACCCAACTTATCCTGTCACATCCCTCCCCCCTCTCCCACCTGGACAGACTCTCAGAATGTCTTGCACATTGTTCACATGCTATTCATTTTCTTTACTCATATTCAGCAGTGTGTTTGTGGTGGGCACTGCATGTGGCAGACTCAGTTTGCAAAGAAACATCTGGAATGCTAGTAAATTTTATAGAGTGGCAGCAGTAAATCCTGTGGAAATTCAGCAGCTCTTTTTTCACGCAACACAAGTGGCCACAGCTTCTGGATGTCCACTCTCAGAGTCTATTTTTTTGTTTGTTTTTGTTACATGTGGTTATGAAGGAATTGCTCTTGCTCTTTCTTTATCAGTTTGTTATTGTCAAGTTCTCCCGCTGTTTTTATATGCACTGGTGTATGAATCAGAGCAGGGTGTGGTTTTTACTGATTTCCATACTGTTGATTACGTTCCAGTAATGTGGCATCTTCTACCCTCAGGAAGTTTCATGTGCATGCATATGCGTCAACAACTTTGCAATAAAAACATTTGGTGAAAACACACTTAAGGCAATCTGACTTGGCATTTGCACATTTAACTTGCATAGTGTGATGTGCATCTGAGTTAAATAATAGAGTATTAACTGGGAAATAATGTAGGGAAAGACTAATTAAATTTTTAGAAAAAACATGTCTTTTTAGTAACGTTTTAATTGTTAATCATTATTGCTGTTATTTTTATGTATCACATTATGTATTATTTTAGTTTTTTTACTTTTTTTGTAAAGTTTTGTAGCACTTTGAATATAAGAAAGGCACATTGCAGTCCTTGCAGTCCACAATACAGGAATTTTTTTTTAAGTAATATTATTTTGCTTTTGTTTTTCTGCCTGTGCTGATATGATTATGTCCGCAACAAAGAAAACTACTTCTACAGAGGGAGAAAATTATTTTTTGCCAGTATAAAATGTACACGATTTAGACCAGGGACATATATTATTTGTTTTATTTAATATAAATAGAATATTTCAAAATTATTATTTTTGTAGCCATATATAACCATAATTTGGTTATGCAGAAATTACACAACTTTAAAGGGATACTCCACCCCAAAATGAAAATTTTGTCATTAATCACTTACCCCCATGTCGTTCCAAACCCTTTAAAGCTCCGTTCGTCTTCAGAACACAATTTAAGATATTTTGGATGAAAACCGGGAGGCCTGTGATTGTCCCATAGACTGCCAAGTAACATTGTCAAGGTTCAGAAAAGTATGAAAAGCATTGTCAGAATAGTCCATCTGCCATCAGTGATTCAACCGTAACATTATGACTTTATGTGTTTGGAACGACATGGGTGTAAGTGATTAATGACAAAATTTTCATTTTGGGGTGGAGTATCCCTTTAAGTAAATTCTGATCCGCTCCCTCTCAGATGACCTGCAGAGGGCAGTCTTTATCCATCAAGTAATTCTCTGTTTTTAAAGCACACACACAAAAAAATCAGCCACTCACATGGGAGTGTGATGTAGTGATTAAGGTGAGGTAGAATAGGATGTCAGGCTGTAGCATAATTTCAGGGTACAGGAGTGTACCCATCAGGACTCATTATAGGGGATGGGAGGACCATGCCAGCATTCAAGAAAGACCAGTGTTTCCATGGTTTTTCCTTTGTGTGTTGTTGAAATGTAAGATGGCTTATATAACTGATGCCCTCACACTGTTGCAAACGGGTGGGCAGCCTCTATTGCTCTGACTCAGATTGGAGGCCAGTCTTTCACAGAGACATAGAGATGCTGCTAATTTCACTGTCTGTTTTTAAATATAGATTAACTGTAGTTGTAAACATCGGTTCTCAGCATCTCTGCTGTCAGCTCTCTTAATAGATCTCCTAGAGTTCAAATGAGTTCATTTAACTCACAGAACATCTTGCCCTGATCACAGTTTAGAAAAGACAAATCAACTCCATACATAACAGCAGAGAATGGCACTCCTGAATGTTTTCAGATGTCTTTTTGCATTGTATGCCAGGCGCCACTGTATTGATATTCCTCTAACAATCTGGTTAGGGTTTGAACTAAACTACTAATCCTTAGTATTAACTTTCTGCAGTTAATTCATCCTGAACCAATTAATATACAGACTCTATTTAAATTTATCTGTTTCAGCTTTAATTTCAGATGTAGGTGTGTAGGTGATTAATGTATTTGCTTTTTTTTATAATTTGAAAACTTTGCATTTAAACATTCAAGAATTCCCATTAACATTGTATTTGAAATATAATATACACTTCTATTCAAAAGTTTGGGCTCTGTTTGATTTTATTTATTTGTTTTTTTGAAATTGGAAAATTTTTGTAACATCATAAATGTCTGTACTGTCACTGTCGGTGAATTTAATGCATGCATGCTGAACTAGAGTCTTCATTTATTTAAAGAAAAAACAAACTGACCCCAAACTTTCGAAAGGTGGTGTAATATATCTCCTTAAATAAAGTATGTGAAGGACTCAACTCACTCAAATGGTTCCAACAGCGTTCCAGAAGAGCCATTAGCATGTTGCTAAGCTAACAGTCAACCTATCAGGCACAAAGTGGGGCACCTAAAACACTTAAATACTATACATTTGCTACCTTGCACACACTGTTATTTCCTTCAGGAAATGTAATTCTAGCACAACTTGATCTTTTTACAGCATTAGGCCATTTTATTGCATGTGTTTTAGTGGCTTTCTCACAGATTGGTGCTGCAGTGCTGTTAGCAGGCCTTTTCACGCCTCTGTGTCTCTCACCACAGAAATCATTGTGCTTCTATGAAGATACTTCTGCCAGTTTCCTTTTTTTCTGTGTCCTTCAACAGAACACTCTATCCTTTCTCTCTCTTGCTCTCTCTGTCACTCACTTACTCTCTCTCCCTCTCCTACATTTTCCCTCTTGCAGTCTTGCTTTTAAATCTTTTAATTACTTTTGCGGGTACATTGTGTGCATTAAATGGTAACATAGGACTTACACTGAAGGACGGACCTGAGCCATATCTAGTAGGAACCACAATATCATACAGAACTATGAGTGGGCTCTTTAGACTTGGACTAGTAGGTGACCACCTATTCTTATCTCACTAGATAGTGCATCACAAAGAAGTCTTATCTGTCTTTTAAAGGTGGTGCTAAGCTGTTAAAAAAAAAGAAGAAGAAAAGAGACAGCTGGGGTTGCCAGCAGCTGTAGCAGTCTTTTAAGTTTTATCAGGTTAACTGAAAATTATAGTAAACAAAATGTATATTTCATTAACTGATATAATGATAATATAGCAAAGTCAGATTTTTCAAATGTCCTGTTAGACCTATTACTGTTTTTCACCGCGTTTAGTAAGGGAACTTTCTACCAATTAATAGTAGCATTTTTAGTCTTTCACCTTTAAAATTATAATCATTTTTAACAGTGAACTTTTTCATCAAAAGTACTCACTCTATATCAGCCCAGGACCTTGTAAATATGACTTTCTGTCCAGATGGACAGATAAAAAAAAAAAAAAAAAACCTGTATATCCTCACTCCCAGCATAAATTCAGCCAATCAGAGTAGAGCTTGTCAGATCAAGAAAGCTATTTTCAGTTCTATGTGCAATATGCATAAGACAGTCAGTGAATGTGGCCAGTCTGAAAGAATCCACCTAGCAGCCGTCTAGAACACCTAGCAACCACATAACCTCTGACAACAACTCAGAACACCTTAGCAACCATATACCAACATCCCTGCAAACATCTACAACAATGTGGCAACATTTTAAGTAAAAATATAGAGTTTTTGTTTGTTTGTTTGTTTTTGCATTGAGATTCTGATTTGCTCTTCCTTTCGTTTCTCTCACAGCTCCTGAGGAAGAGGCACATAGGAAATGATATAGTCACGATTATATTCCAGGAGCCGGGAGCCCTACCGTTCACTCCACAGAATATTCGCTCTCACTTCCAGCACGTGTTCGTCATTGTCCGTGTGCACAACCCTTGCTCTGACAACACCTGCTACAGGTTGGCCTTGTTTCCATAGCAACCTTTGCTAAGAACAGCATTGCATGTTGGCCTGTAGCTGATTACTGAGATATGTTATGAATGTAGTTCAGTGAGTAAAAACTCATCAGCTCTTTGTTCCTATAGTGTGGCAGTGACCCGCATGAAGGACGTGCCTCCATTTGGTCCGCCACTACCTTCAAGTGGATTGACGTTCCGTGACCCAGCTGCCTTCCGCGCTTTCCTACTGGCCAAGATCATCAATGCAGAGAATGCTGCGCACAAATCAGAGAAGTTCCATGCCATGGCAACCCGCACACGCCAAGGATACCTACGGGACCTGGCGGAGAACTGTGTTTCCACTACGCCACTTGACACGGCTGGCAAGCTGAACAATCTCATCTCTCTGGCCTCCAAACGCAAGGAACGCATCCGGGCACGCGAAGCTGCAGAAATGGGTGCCTTAGGGGCGCTTGTTTGGCGTGTACTTGCACAGGACTTCAGTGGCGGAGGCGCTGAGTTTCCATGTGCTCTAGCCATCTCCAACGAGTACATTGTCCTGGCGGACTGCTCCACCAAAGAGGTGATATTTAACTGTTTCTGTGCTGATGTGATTGGTTGGACAGCAGAGAGACTTGCACTGAAGATTTTCTATGGTAGAGGAGACCACGTTGCCTTACGGGTACCAGAGGGCAGTGCACAAGATGTCAGAGAGGTTGTGCAGAGACTTAAGGTAAGGTACTGATACAACATACATGGACAGTCAGTTCATTGGTTTGCATTATGGGATATGTCATTTAAAGTCTCTAAAATCCTGTCTGTGTTTTTTTCCTTGCAGGCATTGACTGTAGGTTGTGAAACGGTTGATATGACGTTACGACGTAATGGTTTAGGCCAGCTTGGTTTCCATGTGCGTTTGGATGGAACTGTGTCCGAAGTGGAGGAATATGGCTTTGCTTGGCAGGCAGGGCTCCGGCAGGGTAGCCGTTTGGTAGAAATCTGCAAAGTTGCCGCTGTGACGCTATCCCACGAGCAGATGATCGACCTACTGCGGACTTCGGTCACTGTAAAAGTGGTCATTATTCCACCTTTTGAAGAGGGAGGGGCCCGCAGGTGAGCCTTTTGGGAAATTGCATTTTCTTTGAGTTTGCAACCATTTAAAAAAAATCTAGATGTCTGCTGTTTGAGAAATCAGATGCTGTCTGTTGGGTGTAGTGTTCATTTTGTCAGCTATTTTTAGTTTAATCTTAGTCCTGTGTCAAATGTAACTTTTAGTTTTTATCATATTTAGTCAACTTGTCAAATTACACATTTACTCAAGTTTTAGTCGACTAAATGTCTGAGAATTTTAGTCTAGTTTTAGTTACTGGAAACGTACACATTTTCGTCATATTTTCATCTTACTGTATAATGGTTAAAATTATGAAAAAAACAATTATTTTGCTCAATTTTAATTGCAATGATTGTTGTCATCTGGGAAATTTATTTTTACAATTCATCAGAAGTTGCTCTTTCACCAATAATCACAAATCAATAGAATTATCGACTCGTATGCATGTTTTTTTTTACCTCATCTAACGTTAGTGTACAGATTTATAACAGGATATCAATTAGAGGCTAAATATACACTCACCCTGTCTACCTTATGAAAACTGGTGTAACAAAAACCTACTCTCAAATATTATAACAGAGAAATTCCTAATAGTAATTCCAATAATTCCAAATTGCATTAATGTTTCTCTTTTAAAACAACAGAGGTTGCATAAGTAACGTTACAACCACTATCAGAAACAATACAGTTGAGATCCAAGACAGAACACAGACTGGCTGAATGACACTTTCCTTTAAGCAGAATACCTCAAATGGAGATCGCTGAACTCCAGCTTACTTGTACAGTGCTATATGTCAGTGTTTTCAGATCACTGTGATCATAAAAGCTCTGATTGGGGGATTAAGTCTTAATATGAATGCTCACATAATAGAGTCTTGTACAGCAGTCTGAAATGTTTTGGCTCCACTTTTTTCAACAAAAATAAACAGATTTGGTAAAGTTTTTGATTTTTAAGTACATTTTAGTCTCATCTTTTTTCATCAACAATATTGTTTGTTCATTTAGTCTCAGTTATCGTTTAATGACCTTATTATCATCTCGTCAATCTCTCGTTTTCATTAGGGAAAAAACATTGATGAAACATTTTTCGTTATAGTTTTCGTTAACGAAATTAACACTAGTTGGGTCTCAGCCAACTTCCTCGAAATACTGTAAATGTCACAGACATGCGTCATGATTTATTAGGTCACAGAAGCCACGTCTGAAGTGGCACATATGGTATATAGACACAGAAGAATGACAGTAGCCGTGTGCAGAACATTACACACTTGCTCTGTTTGGCATATCTGTCAGATTTTTGGTAAGCATATGAACTATGAAGATCTTGACTAGTTTGCTCAGGTATCTTTGATTAAGGGTTGGAGCTAAACTCCGCAGTAGTGCTCCAGGGCTGGATTTGAGGAACCCTGGTGAAGCATCTTTAAGATGATTTAGAAAATGACACATCTGACACTGAATTAAGATGTATTAATTCAACTTATGAACTACAGATCCACCATATATGAACCATATTACTATACCAGATTTTTAAAGTTTTATCGATATTGGCCAAAAGTGGATGTTTAATTGTGCATACTTATTTCCCATATTTTTACATTTTAGTTTGGATTCTTGTAATATTTACTTGAAAGTAATCTTTAATGCTAATAAGTTAATATTTAGCAAATCTCAAAATGAATGTCAATTTTTCATACTGCGCATTAATATTGTGATGCCAACATTTACTGGTAGCATTTAAAATGAATGGCTTTAGATTTCTGTTTTAGTTTTAATTTATTTTCACAAAACAGTATCAATTTTTAAATCTGCTGTTTATCAGTTATCAGCTGTGGCCTAATGGTTAGAGAATTGGACTTGTAACCAGAGGGTCGCAGGTTCGAGACTCAGTGCTGGCAGGAGCTGTAGGTGTGGGGAGGAAATGAACAGTGCTCAATACCCATGACCACAGGTCATTACCAATACTTCTATAGCATTTATTGATATTAGTTAATGTTAATTTCAACATTTACTAATGCATTATTAAAATCAAAATTGTATTCCCAAATTGTGTTTGTTAACATTAGTGAATGCACAGTAAACTAACATAAACAATGAATAACTGTTTTTTTCATTAACTAACATGAAGCATTTTTAAGAGGTTTCCAGTTAAAAAAAAATATGGTCCTGCAGGTCAGAACCACAAATCATTTCCCATATGTATTTCATTGTATATCTTTTTATACCTTGTTCCTGTACATACTTTGACAAACAGTTTTAATTGGTTTATTTGAACATTTGTTGAGCAAGACATAATACCATATAATTGTTCTTGCAGTAATTTATTTATTTATTCATTTTTTTATACTACACATTCACTTCTGAATCAGTTTAAGGTATGATTGTTTGGACATTTGCTGGGAAGGAAATGTAGAGATTGGACCTCTTGGAACTTTAAAGGGGTCATACGTAGCTTTTTTTAAAGATCATTATTTTGTGTATTTGGTGTAACAAAATATATTTTGACATGCTTTAATGTTCAAAAAACATTATTTGTCAAATACTGTACATTATGGTAGGTCCTCTATACCCCGCCTCTCTCAAACGTGTCGTTTTCTACAAAGTCCCTCCTTCCGACAAGTGCAGTCTGCTCTGATTGGCAAACTGACCCCGTGCATTGTGATTGGCCGAACACCGCAAGCACTCGTCATAAATGCAACGCCCCTTTCCATAATCGCGAGCGTCATCTTTCAAAATAAATGTAAAGTCAGTTAATAATGTCCTTAGTTTTACCATCAGTTCAAGCCCGAAAGGGGAACAGATCGCGTGAAGACAGTGATGAAGCTCCTATGTGTTTGCAGTACACAGTTAAGACAGCTGACTCCACTGTGTGACCCTGTCTCTCCCCACCCCCCCCAGGTTGCGCAAAACTCCCGCATTTGAACAGAATAGTACTTAAACAACAAAACATACTTACAAGCTGATTCAGAAGCGCCAGATTGTCGTAGCTCAGAATTACCTCCTCTCCTAGGTTCACGAAACGTCGTCCATAAAATTTGCTGTTCTAAAATCTTAAAGATTCCTAAATGCATCTACTTTCGGAAGTCCAAACAAAGTGCTTTTGCTTTCGCCCAGATACACACACAGCATCTCCCTGACATGGCTGCTTCAACAATAACTGTGGTAACTGAAACCATGCCTTTTTTCAGTGCGTCAACATTTGGGCTGCACTATGCAAATATTTCCACATTGTGACGTAGACATGCAGGGGTGTGTTTGAATGAGCCGTTTTAGGGGGGCATGGCAGAGTCTTAACTTTGATAAAGAATATCTCTTTGGGTTTGAGACTTTAGTCTTTGCAACTTGAAATCACCTCATATGACCCCTTTCATTAAATACCACTGCAGAGGAGATTTTGATCAGAATGTTAGATAGCTCTTGTGACTCCATTAAATTCATTCCACTTTGATAAATTATTAATGGAGAACACCATAAAAGACTGTCAGACTCCAGCCTGTCTCATAGTCTAGAGACAAGAGCGTCGACTGCTTCCTTCATTCGGTGTACTGTTGCCTATGATGTTTCAGAGAGCATCAAATCCCTTCATTACGTCTGTTTAAAAAAAAAAGCCAGATATACAATAAGTGCAGCCCAGGTACATTCCTGTGCAATCCTGGAATCCTTTTCTTTGAAAAAGACAGAAAAAAAATCAAATATAAATCCTGTCAGTGTTTTCACTTTCCCAGAATAGACATTCTCTGACAGATGAAGGCAGAAACCTCAACTCAGCAATAGTCATTCTGTACAGAAAACCGCAGCTTTAAGCTTAAAATCTGGGCAGCAGCACATTTCGGATTGGACAGGGCTGTTGTTATTGTGTTTTCGCCCTTTGCACCCCTCTGGAGACCCATTCTTGTTTTGGAAAGATTAATGATGAGCCTCATGGCAGAATTAATGCTGCTTGTTATAAACGCCCGTCGGCTGGAACCCCTCTGATATAATTCAAAGATTCAGTTTCACTGTTTTTATAGGCGATACAAAAAACACTACATGTATCTTCAAACAAGAGGGAAAAAGCTTTTGTTTCTCTCACTCGTACCTCCTCTTTGTCTGATGCAACACACACACACACACACACCCGTGCGCACACTTAAATACACACACAGGCACTCACCAGATTTTGAGAACGTTGGCAGACGCCTCAGTTCTCAGGGGAACAGTGAGTGGGAGTGTTAGAGAGAGAGAGAGAGAGAGGGACAGAGACAGAGAGAAAGAGAGTGTTAGAAGAGAAGAGGAGAGAGGGATGGAACAGTTTACTAATGAAAACAGTGATTATGTGAAGCCTCAATTTTGCTGCATCGAAAAGGTACGTACAGTATTCAGACACATCTAGACTTCTAAACTTCGTATTTTGGCCTTCAAAATCAAAATGCAATTTTTTATATCTATATTCTTAATGCACATTGTGTTTCATATGGCATGTTTGACTGTTTAGCATCGCATGACTCTGAACTTTCTTCTGAGTGGCTGCTGTTAGGGGCTAATTACTCAGCAGCGTGTTAGCGGGACATGTGTTCGCCGTTGTGGTTAAACTCCTTTTGAGATGTTCTCTCTCGCGCACAAATGCATCCCGACACCTCCCACCCACACCGTGCCGTGGAACGAAAGAGCGTGTTAATTGCATGCTTCGACATGCTTGTCTTTCCGTCATTCTATCTCTTTCGTTTTTCCCTCCTCTGTTTGTATCTCTTCCCTCTCAGTGGTCCAGCCTCTGTTTGTCGAGGAGTGCCAGGGGAGCAGATTGCATGAGACTACAGCCTGGAATCTGTGAAAAAGGGGTTAAAAATAAATAAATAAATAAATAAATAAATAAAGGGGTTTTAATTGAGAAATGTGAGGCTGACAGGGAACGGGCAGCATGTTTAGCATGCAGGGAAAGAATATAAAGAGCGTAGATGCTGAGGCATGTCTGTGCGCCTCCTTGCTCGGAAACAAAGTGGGAGGAACACCCCTCCTCCTCTTTCTCTCTCAATCTCACCCTCCCTCTCTCTCGTTCCTCTTGTTATCATAGTGAAAGAGAGGATTGGATGGGTGGAGAACAGAAATCTGTGTGTGTGTGTGTCTGGTTGTCAGGGCTCGTTTGTACTTCAGCTGTCAGTCAGAGCCTCATGGCGCTGCCGCGGACATCCGATACAACAGTCTGGTCTACACTCGGAGGTTGGTGATGGGCTTGGAGACAAAGAGAGGGTGGATGTGAAACACTGGAACTCAATTGTATCACAGCAATGAATGACACAGGAATGAAAATACTTGGACACGGTGAAGGTGTTGGACGGGTTGATAGATGGATGGATGGATGGCAGTAAAAGAGGAGTGGTGGAGCTGACAGCACTCTTTTAGTGGTGAAGAGGAAGATCTCCAGTGCTGTAACATGAGGCTGTGCTCATGTATTTCATGCTCAGGGTTTTTCTAGCCTTTGTCCAAACGTGGATTTTGGAAGCGTTTATGTGTGCTGAGGAATTGTTATGTTTTATTATCTCAAGTGAAACACAATGTACAGTAGAATTCAAAAGTCTGAGACCACATTGAAAATATGGGATTTTCATTTAATCCGGATTTTTTTTTTAAACAAAATGTAAGATTTGGATTACACTTTATTTAAAGGTGTCCTTGTGTAAATTTTCACTTAAAATTGAGTAATATAAATTAGCAACATGTACTTGCTATAGGGTTAGGATTAGGCTTAGTTGCGTGTAATTATGGATAATTTACTGTTATTACTGTAGTACATGCAATGTGTAACAAGGACACTGTAAAATAGTTTTACCAAGATTTGTACTATTTAAAATAATTGTACTATTTAAAATAATTGTACTATTTAAAATGTTGTATTATTTCAAAGTTCCAGAGCCCTGCACAACATGAGGAAAAAAATGGTTTGTTTATTAATTTGTACCCTCATTTTAACTAAATCGTGGACATTTAGTCGCCAGTCATTTACTCCACTTAAACCCCTCCCCTTTTAACAATCAATCACATGCTCGCATAATTTTTCACTCAAATTGCTATGCTCGTAATATAATTTGTAATGAAAGATGTGTGAAAAAAATAGTTAAATGATAGCATTTTTATTAGTGGTCTCAGACTTTAGGGCATCTTTGTAGGTGGCAGGTTTAAATAAACCTGAGTTTTACCAGTACAGTTGATAGTTAGTATTAAATTTACATCATCTATCCTCTATACAGTCTCAGCGTGTCGGTGTAGTCAGTCAGGGCTAGTTTATGTGCCCTCGTGGTCTTCAGAAGAGAGTTTTTTGCTGTATTAGACAGACGCGCTGTGGAGTCTAGTGTGTTTTCCACTCTCCCCTCCTCCTCTTGCTCTCCTCCTTCCTTCCTTTTGTCTTGTTTTGGCTTTCTGACTCTCGGTTTGTCTGTCTGTCACTCCCTGTGGATGGGGGATAATAATAGCAGCATACAATAAAGATGATGATGTATGAAATATAGATGTCAAGGGGCAGAAGGTGCTACTAGAGAAAAGGTTGGAATATCAGGTGAACTGTGGGGCTTTGGTTATATTTGCTAGTGGCTGGATGGGTAGGATAACCAGGATAGCAGTGCTTTAATGGACTTCCTGGTCTTGTAACCATACACTACTGGTAAGATTTTTTAATGTTTATAAAAGAAGCCTCTTATGCTCACCAAGGATGCATTTATTTGATCAATAAATACTAATATTGTAAAATCTTATGACTGTTTCTATTGTAGTGTATTTTAAAATGTAATGTATTCCTGTGATGCCAGAGCTGAATTTCCAGCAATCTACTATGAATCTACTTTTTTTTAGGAAACAGGTGCATATTTTTTCTAGATTCTTTGATTAAAGATGGCTCAGAAGAACAGCATTTACTTCAAATAGTTTTTTTTTTTTTTACATTATAGATGTTTTTATTGTCACTCTTGATTAATTGAATGCATCTTTGCTGAATAAAAGAACTGACCCTAAACTTTTGAAACAGTACTGATGAAGTTTTTAATGATTTTGTCAGGAAATGTGCTGACCCTCTCTGCTGACAAACTAAATAGAGGTAGAAGAGATTGATAAAAGTTGATGTTTAGAAGAAAGTCAAATCAAAGGACAGTTACCTTGACTTGAGTCCTTGTGTGAAAGTGCTGACACTCTGACACAGAGTGGGTTTCAGTTTCTCATCATCATCAGAAAGCAGAGACCCAGAGGGATTCTCCCGCTGAGGAGAGCGTTTCATCCTCATGCTGTTCAGTAGGGGTTGGTATACTGGTCAACAGGAGTTTGGGACTAATCTGCCAATGAACCAGACGCCCTGTGCTCAAGTACACATTCAAATTACTGCAGAACCATTCTTTTGAAACATCCCTTAAAATCTGTAACCTTTAACACAGGATGAATAGTTTTCGTCTGGCACTAGGGTTTTAAATCAGTCATAATCAACCTAGTCTCACAGACTTTTGACTTGAGACAAGCCGTCTGATCCTCATTTCAGCTTACTCTGATTAAGAGCTACCTGTTAAGACAGGAAAAGACTGACATGCTAAATGTCAAGCCACAAAAATTGCTTTGGGGTGGTTTATCTAAAACGCAAACTTTAATAAACCAGCGTGGATATGTATAATAATAATAATAATGTAATGCAAATAAAATAATGGCGTGGCAGTTTCAGAAGCTGCAACAATGATCATTGTGGTTCCCAGAGGTTTTAATATATTTATTTATATTTATATTATCTGCTATTCAAAAGTTTGGATTCAGTGGGATTTTTAAGTAATTAATACATTTAATTACATAATTACATTTAACAAAGATGCATGATCAGAATTGACATTTAGAATGTAAGAAAAGATTTCTATTTTAAATAAATGCTGTTCTTTTGCACTTTCTATTTATTAGAATCCTGAAATAATCAGTTTCAAAAATATTAAGCAGCAAAACCATTTTTAACATTGATTTCTGAAGAACTGGGTGATGCTGAAGATTGGAGTAATTTTAAAATATGTAACAGTTATTTTAAAAGATTTTTAAAACCAACCAAACTTTTGTAGAGTATTGTATAAATTAGATAGATAGATAGATAGATAGATAGATAGATAGATAGATAGATAGATAGATAGATAGAAAAATATGTTTAGTCATGAACTGATAACAGTTTTAGAGTACTTGGTTATTTACATATGTAAAAATGAATAATGTATGGAATGATTGTGTTTGTAGGGGCTGTACAGAAGAGCACGAGATGAAGATGATGGAGCAGAAGGGAGAAGTGGAGCCAGTGGCTGCAAGCTATCGTGCTGGGCAGCAAACCCCAGTATGGCGCTGGGACAGCCCCCCTGGTACACACAGCTCTGCTCAGCGCTGGACCCCCAGCGGACCCCCACCAGTTCCCAGCCGTACACACAAAGCTCTGGTCCCCATTCCATACAGAGAACCCCAACACATCTCTGCAAAAAGGTGAGACATTTGGGCATATAGTTAAAATCTCAGGGAAACCAACTGTTGGCCAGATCTTTTGGCCTTGTTTTTCTTCTCACTTGCTATTTCCATGTCCTGTCTTTCCCACAGGCCTGTCAGTTACCCAGAGAACCATTACAGTGTGTCTCCTCTTGGCGTGGACAGAGGGATGCCATACAGAAACCCTTCGGCTAGTTTCTCCAGTCCAAGCTCTGGGTTCAGCTCCACCGCACTGGGGGTGCCGGGACTCAGCGGACCCTTTGTCCACTATAAAACCACTCGAGACGGGTCAGTTGTTTTATTTTTTGAAGCGCTTGGCGTCAGTACATTGCAACACTTTCCCCTGACTGTCTGTTGTTTTAGTTCAGAATATAAGAATTCTGAGAGAGATTCACACACTAAAATTCATAGATGAGCCATTCATTGCCAACTTGGGCTAATTTCAGCATTTTGACTACAGTATATATAGATATACACTCAGATTCTTGCTTAATAAATCCTGTCAGGGTGTTTATTCTGAAGGGATTTCTTTTGTGATAATGAGTGGATAATTGTACATTATCTCACTTGTTACAAGGCTATTGATGGAATGAATAAATGGATATGTAATCTTGATTTGAAATAATTGAATGTAGTAAAGTGGCTGTGCATGATGTGTAAGGAGTGATTAACACAGAACAAGTTTTTGTGTTTAAAAACACAAGATGCAGAGCATGAATGGAATTTAAAAAATGCTAATTATAGAGATGTATTTTTTAAATCTTCAACTGCTTTTAACCTGAGCGCTGCATTTTTAGAATGATGCTGCAGAACACTCATCTGCAGTGGTCAATCACGTCTAGCACATGTAGAAAAACAATGAAAAAACAGCAGAGAGCAATGCAAAAACTGTGACAGTTCAAGAAAACTTCTCTGGCATGATGAATTGAACTTCCCAACTCTGTTTGCTTTCAGAGACATTATTGACATGTCTGTATTGCTTTCATTTAATGTAAAACTACTGATACAGCAGAGGCTGTAAATGTTAGTGAGGGTAGAAATGAACATCTTCAGGCGCTGTTTACCATCATCAGTGGGTGTGTCTGATGGGTAAATGAGAGGCTGCGGTTGAGGCATGTATCAGCTAGACCTAGACTGCTGCTGATTCACAAGCCTATTATGTGTTTGTGTATGATTGTATATGTGTATAAAGCAGAGGTCATGGCATGTACAGACTTTCATAGTGCTGTGCTGTGTGCTTGATGGTTAGCTGCCCGGTTTAACCAGAGGAGCTTGTTGTGAATGTTTGGGGTTTTTTGAAGTTGACACACACTGAATTTTTCACAGTAAGACTAGGAACAAGAAGAATCATGTTGTCGTCTTTGTATTTTTCCCTTTTTTAGTGTTTCCTAGTCACATGCATTCATATTTAATGTAATTAAAAAAGTGGGTCATTGATTAGCATATCCTGGTTGTTCTACATCTAATTAGGACTTGTCCCCTCCACACACTGTCCCCATGAAAAACACCTCAAATATTTATAGAGCACACAAAGAGCTTTATTAGCAAGATAATTCAGCTGATTATGCTTCTGAACCATAAATCAAAATGGGACCCTGCTTGTTAGCACATATTTTACTAGTCTTGTGGCGAACATTTAATCTGTGCAAGTTAATCTACAGAAATAAATAGTCTTCGTAATCTTTAGTCAACACCTGAAAATGTGCTTCCCTTCTGGAATGGCGCTCATTTTCTGCTGACATCAGTTTTACCGCCCGAGGCAGAACATTCTTAACCCTTCTTCTCCAACCTACAGTTTTCTGTGAGCTAGAGATTATGAGGAGTTGAGCTCAATTCAAGCCCCATCCTCTAATATGCAATATTCCGTTTCACTTGGAAATACATTTTAATACTAAAGTTCCAGCTCACGCAATGTTTAAAGTTTCCCTTGAATGTGTCGACAGTTTAAAGTGCATTAGAGCGTTATAGAGAGATGTTGGGGTACTGAGTCTGTTAGCATTTCACACTGACTCTGCTTATGATGGTGATTCAGAAAGATCTGCTAGTGAGTGCTATTATTAGTCCCATCAGATGTAGTCGTACATCACTGCTCAAACCCACAAGGTGACAAGTGACCGAACATTTGGATTGCAACACTCTGGATTCAATGTGGCATGTTGTGTATGAGGCAGATTTTGCTGCGTTATACCAAATAAAATGTTTTATTAAAGTCAGCATGAAAAGAAAATTTATCCTACTGTCTAAATGAATGGTATATCTTATTGTGAACAATTCATCTGTGCGTGTTTCTTTTTTTCCTTTTTTAAAGTTGATTTGACCTTGAAGGTTCCAATCCACACCTCCGATGGATAGAACCAAGTCCACACCTACAGTTTTACACTATACATCACATTACAGAAGAAAAGATCTCTCTGTATTTCAATTTCTGTGCAACTTTTAAGAGAAACGTCTTTATCTGCCTCTGGGACCAAACTCCCCTCCAACCACCTGTCATGAACGAATCCTTTCCACAATCCAATAAATTCTGATGATTAAAATCACATCCCTTGTTATCTGTGAACTGTATTTCATGTTAACTGCTCTAAGCATTTTCCACTGCTTTGCTAACTCTAACCACATGTCCTTCTTCCAAAACACTGCTCTCTAATGAAATGCCGGCCAACCTAAAACGAGTTGTCAGAATTTACTGTAGCTGGTTAACATGTTATAGTAAGTTAAATAAGAATATATTTAATAACATGTTAATATTTGTTGTGTGTGTTGTAGGTTTGGGTCAGTCCAGCGGTCTCTCCAGCCATTTGATCCACACGTCACTGTCGATGTCTCGAGTGGAGAATCATCATCTGGCTTCACTAGCCAAGAAAGCACGATGGAGCGCAACAAGTCCGGTAAACAAACACACATACTGCAGAGACATTTATGGAGAACCAGTCTTTAAACAAAAACTGCTGTACTACTGTATATGTGTTTTGTGTACCGCCCCATTACTGAGGGAACTCTGCCCTCTGCTGGAAACACTGAAAATATTAATAAATACTATAATAGTATGAAATAATACTAAAATAATACTGAGTCTGATATAGAAACACAACAAACATCTGATTATCAAGCACAATGAAGAGTGTCAAACACTCACAGTATGGGGCTGACAACCAGGTAGAAAGCAACTGGAAGCAATTCATTTTGAATGAGTCACTGATTTGTCTAATGACGATGCAATGTGTTCGGTAACACAAAGTTTAGAAAAGTTAAACAAAACTTATCCGTCTCCTGTTAAATCTAAAGTCAGGTTAAGGCAAGATGGAATTTATGTTTTATAAGATTAATTATTGCTTTAGTTTGAAACTTTTAAAGGGCATGTAAACAGTTTTGTGTCCGTGTGAATTGGACTTTAACCCATTTGTGTTTGTGTGTTGGACAGAGCACGTGTGGCATGTTCCTGCTTCATCACGAGGTGTGTCAGTGGGCTCAGCTCCGAGAAGACAGACTCGACAGGACGTTGCAGGGAAAGACTCTCCAAACCGCCCCTCTAAGGTAAGAAGTCATCTTCATCATCAGGGCAACCAGGAAGTTATGTTATTTGGCCCTTGTGTACTAATCACTCTTCCTCCTGCTCTCTCTCAGGGTGAGGCACACTATTCCAGTCACTCCAGCAGTAACACACTCTCCAGCAATGCTTCCAGCAGTCACAGCGACGAGCGCTGGTTTGACAGCATGGGAGGTGGGGTTTCTGGTGCCCTGAGTGACCCCTCAGACCCCGACCCAGACCATATGGGCAAGGGAGGGTCCAGTGACAGTGGCATCGATGCATCTCTTTACACACCAAGTCCTAACACTAAAGGAGCCAAACCTAGCCGCAGCTTAGCAGGAACCCCCCATAAACCTCTGCATGGCTCTGCTACCTACAGCGGCTTGCAGGAGCTGTCCGGAGCGGGAGGGAGGGCGGCAGGAGAGGGTCGTCGCAGGGAGTCGTCACCCGTCATTGCATCAGCCAATCAAAGCAGGAACTATCGCACACGCACATTCCCCCCTCCTGGATCAGCCAATGTTGACAACTTCAAACCAAGGTATTGTATTTATATTAGTGTTCAAAAGTTTGGGGTCAGTAAGATTTTTTTTTTTTAAGAAATTAATACTTTTATTTAGCAAGAATGCATTAATTAATCAAAAGTGACAGTAAATACATTTATAATGTTACAAAAGATTTCTATCTTAAATGCTGTTCTTTTGAACTTTCTATTCATCAAAGAATTTAAAAAAATGTATTACAGTTTGCGCATAAAACAGTTTTAACACTGATATTAATAAGAAATATTTCTAAAGCACCAAATGAGCGTATGAGAATGTTTTCTGAAGGATCACGTGACACTGAAGACTGGAGTAATGTCTGCTGAAAATTCAGCTTTACCTTCACAGGAAAAAATTATCTAATAAAATTAGTAGTAATTTTAATAATATTACACAATATTACTGTTTTACTGAATCTTTAACCAATAAATGCAGCCTCGATAAACATTAGAGACTTTAAAAATTTTTTTTTTTTTTTTTAAAAACATAATACAAAAACAAAACATATAAAATAAAATATAAAAAAAAAATAAAATCACAAAAAAAATAACTGAAATAAAAAAACTTTAACATAAAAAAAAATATGTTGCCATATAAACTAACTGAAATAAAATGAGTTGAAGTACTACAATAAAAACTTTTGAATGCTAGTGCGAAGCACAACACACATATGGGATAATTCAGGTCTGATCAACAAACAAATGCACATGAACAGCAGTGATGGCCAATAATGGATTATGCCAGCAATTATAGCATGTTACGCATGTGTTTTTCAGTGTTAAAGGGGTCATATGATGTGATTGTGTCTTTGGAGTGTTACAAGCTCTTGGTGCATAAAGAAGATACAAGTCCAAAGAGATATTCTTTGTAAAAGTTAAGAGTCAACCACACCCTCCTAAAATGGCTCGTTCTAACACGCCCCCACATGTCTGTGTCACTATGTGGGAAGATTTGCATAACGCCGCCCAGATGTTCACGCAAAGAAAAAAGGCGTAACTTTGCCACCATGTTGTGGAGACGCTGTGTGTTTAGTTGTGAAAGCAAAACTACTTTGTTTGGCCTTCCAAAAGAGGATACAACTAGAAATGGTTAAGTTGTATTTACAACACTGTTCCAGAACAGTTCAACCCAAATATTCAGATGTGTGCAGCGCATTTTTGCGGAGGACAAGGACTATTTACCTGGAAGAGTAGCCTATAATGGCGGTTCCTGTTTCTATAAAGTGGGGCAATTCCAACTTTGCAAGGACAGTCTGGTGCTTCTGAATCACAGCCTGTAAGTACGTTTACATATTTAAAGAATCTGCCACTGATGATTCAAACGTGAGTTTTGAGCAGTGTGGAGTAACGCTGTTTGTCGTTTCTCAGATCAAAAAAACAGACATGGTTTTATGTTTAAGCAGTGCGATACGCAACGCAATGCATAAAAAGACAGTATAAGTCATTATAATCAGTAATTATGTGCCCACTGGATGCAACAAATGCCTCGTTTGTAGTGGGTTTTATTGGTTTTGTCTCGTCGCACCGGGTACTCAGCATCACAGTATGTTAAGGGACGTAACATTTCCGTCACACGCTTGAGGCATTTGGCCAATCACAGTGCACTGGATAGCTGGCCAATCAGAGCATACCTCACTTTTCAGAATGATGAGCTTTGTAAAAATCTACGTGTTTCAGAAAGGTGGGGCATAGAGGAGCAACAATAATGTACATTATGTGCAAAATAATGTTTTTTTTTTTTATCTTAAACCGCATAAACACATTGCATTACACCAAATACACCAAATAATATTATTTTTAGCAATGTCATATGACCCCTTTAATAATTCAGTATAAACCTGACATACCGGCATATGAATTACGTGTATTTTTGTTTCTGGGATTTAGGACCTGCTATACCCCTCAAGGGTACAAGACCCCTGCTGTGGTCGATAAACCCCAGCCTTTCAGAGCTTCAACAGTCACACCCACATCAGGCTCTGGCCAGCTCTCAAGCTCCGCCCCCAAGTCATTTAGTAAAAGCAAGAGTACATGGCAACAGGAGGAGAACAGCACAGCAACCAGCACCACCTCCACTGACAGCAACAGCAACAAGTATGTGTGTTTGTGAAATCTGTATTTCATGTTTATGAGAAGGCTGATGGATTATGAAATAGATGCATGACATCTGAATCTTGGTCTTGATTATTATGTGTGCTTTCAGGCAGGTGGATACGAACAGTAAGAATGTGTTCGGACAGCCCCGGTTACGTGCCTCTCTGAGGGACCTGCGCTCACCACGAAGATCTCACAAGAGCACCATTGAGGACGACTTGAAAAAGCTCATCATCATGGACAACCCTGCAGAGACACCATCAAGGGATGCGGTGAGCACGCACGAACAGCCCTAAACCGAGACAAAAAATGCAAACCTCTGCTTATTCACATGACAATCTTTAAACTCATTTGTGCATTGTGTGTTTGTGCTCCTCTACAGTCTCCTCATCGGACCTTGCAACGTACTTTCTCAGATGAGAGTCTGTGCAGTGGACGGAGAGATTCTAGTTATGCAAGCACGCCTCTTTTTGAAGGACAAGTGCCGCCCAGTGACCTTCTCTTCACTTGCACGCTGCCTACTCGCCGCCACGGTCACAACACCAATAATTTAGCCCTCATGCCTAGTAAGAAAGGTAGGTGTCATTTGCTTGTCATAGTCAGTTGGTAAGCTTTTACTGTTATCTGCTAATAGCTTTGGAGTAAACAGTCAAATTTTTGTTTTCCCAGTACCGTTGTCTGCATCAGAATTATCTCTAACTGAGGTGAGGGATAAAGTTCCACCTCTCAGAAGACTGGACCCTGGACTCATGCCCCTTCCTGACACTGCCTGTGGTCTAGAGTGGTCCAGCTTAGTTAATGCGGCCAAAGCATATGAAGGTATGAGGCAGTTTTTGTCTGACACGTCTGATTCTCAAGTCAAACTTAGATACTTTAAGTTATGGGAGCCCATTTATGTTTTGGTTAATCATAATTATTACCAAATAAGGTACATCGATAAAAATTGTGAAGCAAGTCGATACTGATCTTTTTTTCCATCATTGGGACTTTTTATTTTGACAATATCTTAATTTTGACATTTTAAATCATAATTCAGACTTTTTTTTTATCTCAATGACAAATTTTCATTTGATTTCAACATCTTATGTAATTGATTTTGTTTTTTCGACTTCCATAATTTTTACATTTTAAGTCTTGTTATATAATTGCATAATTGCAACTTTTTCTCTCACAATTCTATACTTTTTGGTCGTAATGATAATTTACCAAATAATTTTTTTTTTTCTCGTGTGGCAGAAATGGGCTTCCATATGAAGCTGATTTCATGCTTTCTCCTAACCTGACTTGATATGCATTGACTATAAGTAAGCCATTATTTGGATGAATCCACTGAAGAGTGTAAACACTGTGACTCTGTATGGTTTACAGACTTTACCTTTAAGTTTCTTTTGTTCTTGTACAATCCCATTAATTATAAAAAGGCTGTAAGTATAAAGAATAAAGGCTATGTAGTATAAAATCATCGTAAGCTGAATGATTAAATCTGTGTTTTTTACAGTGCAAAGAGCTGTTTCTTTATTTTCATTATCTGAGTCTCATGCGGGCAGCAATGAGTTGAGACCCGTCATCAGCCCGGTACATTTCCACACGCCACAGACTCCCCGCACCACTCCTACTTTCAGCAGGTAAGAGGCACACACATACCCCTGTACTGTAACAAGATACAACTAAAATCAACTGCTTTAAGTTTTTCAGGTAGGTATAACAGTAATATTCAGGTACAAAAATAGCACAGAAACGGAATAATCTAGTTAACTTTACAATAACACTGGTTAGTCTTCAATGTATAAATAAACATTAATGACAGACAGCAGCAGGTTTTTTAGGTTGCTGTCTCTTTAAGACCACATGCATGGATCTATACATAAGTTTTGTTTCTCATCTGTTTACAGTCACTTAATAGCCTGTATACTGACAGTGTTTAGTATAAATCACTGTTTAGGTAAATACTCATCAAGGAGAGCATTTTGACATAATTTTCTATGTATTTGGCCGTTTACACACAATATGGCGCAAAACAACTTTATTTTGTAGTCGTGTGCAAGTACTAAATGGAACACTTGAATGTTTGGAAAAAAAAATTGTAAGACTCAAAAGAATGTGCAAATGATACATTCCGTCATCTGTCCCGAGCGTCTTTCACGCTGAAATATTTGCTGGAATTTCCCGCATTACAAGCACGGAAACTGCGGGAATCAGTAGAATTATGAATATCATTTATATTTGTTTTTAATTTGTGCCTATTGCAGTGAAGAGGTTCCCAATGACCTGTCTGGGCGTCTGTATCATCTGGAAGTCATGCTGAAACAGCTGAACAGTGATCTGGAAAAAGTGAGTTACATTGAATGAACCTGACCAGTGCAGGACGGGTATTTTGAGTCATTTTGTTGCCGAGTATACAAACACATAAAGTAGTCGGTTACATGAAAATGTTAATTTAAGTTTAAATTAAGTTATTTAAAGTTGAAATATGATGCAATTGTCAAATTCATTTGAATCTGATAAAGTTACCAAGTTTCTTGTATCACTTTGTGTTTTCTTTCCACCATAAAAGCGAGTCCTCGTCCAGTGGGGTGTGTGAACAAGCATATCAATAGAGCGCTGCAGGGATGATGTTTTTTTGTAGGCCAACCCAGTAGCTGACATCACACTGGTTCCCTCAACAAAAAACCAATAGCATTTTTCCATTGGCTTTTGCGTCATTGCAGGAAAAAAAAACAACAACTGTGTGATAAATAAAGGTTTATGATTCCTTCACAAATGAACATAACTTTTATTAATTTTGAAGCCTAAATAAAAAGTCAAAGTTAGGCTATAAACATGGTCACATGACTTCAACACCACCACCATTGAGATTCTGACAATTGTTTCAGGGGCTGTTTACACGACAACAGCGTTTTGGGGACTGAAAACACATATTTATGAAAAGGGGTTTCAAGGGCAAGTTTTTGAAAATGCCACCGTTGTCGTTTCCGTGTTAAACACCCAATACAGGAATCTTTGAAAACGGTGACGTCATGCGCGTGCGTAGGACATGTTAGGTATGTAGACATGCGTAGTACGTGTCGATTTTAAAGGCAAGCACGAAAGAAACATACACAACAATGGTGGAGAACATGGTACTGTTGTTGCTGCTCAAGAGTTTGTTAATGCTTCTTCAGCAAAGTGTGAATTTACTTCACCAATATTACAACCAACGGCGGAGACGCATCATATACATCATATAATCGTCACTTCCCTACAGGTGCTGTCTACTAACAAGGTGACAGAGGCGCCAACTACTGGCCTGGCATATGTAATACAGTGTTTATGGCCGTTTTCGCGGATGTGTGTAAACGCGAATCGGTTTGAAAAAGTTGTTGTGTATACGTGAAACTTTTTAAAAACGCAAGGGAAAAACTTTTCATTTTTTGACTACACCGTTGTCGTGTAAACATAGCCTCAGCCTTTATTTAAAAATCGACACATTGGAAAGTTTGAGTTGCGATTTCTGGTGCAGGTGGGGCATTATTGGTGTACTTTATGTTGTGGAATAAATGTGAAAATATCTCCTGCAGCACTTATAATGGCACACTTGGATTTCACACATATCCACTGTGGCATCCAATTCACTTTTAAAAGCGAGATTTAAGTGAAGAATTCAGTAGAAATACACATCTACAACATGCAAATAAAATCCATTTGTGAAGTCTAAATATTGATTTTATAGTGGGTTAGTTGGTGCAGAACAAGTACTTGACTAGCTGAGGACATATATGTAATTATGCTTCTCTCTTCCCTCATCTGTTCCTTCCTGTCCCACCCTCTTAGGAGAAACAAGACAAGGCAGTGTTGTTAGCAGAGATGGCTAATCTAAGGCAGAACAACCAGCGTCTACAGGAGGAATCGCACTCAGCCAGTGAACAGCTCCGCAAGTTTAGCAAAATCTTATCCTCTACCATGCCCGAAAGGAAATGACTGTTCCCTTTCATTTGAGAGAAGATGAGAGGAGATCTTCACGTACCTGCACTTTGCCGAATATGGCACGTTAAATGCCAACAGCTAATGTAATTCACAGTCTCTTATCATCCAGTACATCCACTGTCCCGCTCGCCCTCATCTAGACAGGTGTGCCAGCTCATCCTCACCACACACCGTACTGTCAGCTTATGAAAGTGTGACAGAGGGAAACCGAAAGAGGTTATGTGGGTCTGCCTGATGACTTGAGACTTTAAAGCTTTAACTTAAAGCCGGTACAGAAGTACAAATTTCTATTTTTAAACCAACAAACACAAGCGCGATTTCCTACCTTGAAACGAGCGATCTCCTCATCTGATCGAACTACTTTCGGAACTATTTTCTCGTAGATTTATTTTTGTACTCGACGAGTCGACACTAAGCTTGAGAGACGCTAAACGTCAGAGAGGCCTATATACTGCACAGTCAGCTCAACAGCCAAAACGAAAAAAGCAACAGAAAATCGAATCTTGAGCCACGTGAGAGATCCTACCTTTTCCAACACGTTGCGAGAAATCACGGTACTGTAATTGTGAGAAAAAAGTACAGTGCCCTGGGGATGACTTTCATGATAACATGTCACTGTAAAGTATAATTCTACATCGCATAATCATGTGCAGGTATATTAAACGCTATTGTATTCATATTTATAGTGGCAGTTGTTCAAACCATCCTCATCTCAGCTGATTTATCATCCAACTGACTTCTATAGGGATCATAGTGACTGAAACTCTGCAATAATGGCTCTGTAGATCTTCACTTCTCCAGAGATGGAGAACCACCACCACTTTCAAACCAGTGATAGCAACCACTACTAAAACTGTGATGTTACACCCAAGTCTTTGATCCTTTGTTTCCTCTGTGCATGGACATCGGTCAGTCTTTAAGTGACAGTGCCATGTGACAGGAAATGCCACTTGCTCTCTTATGTATGGTTTTGGCATAGCACTGTGTGTAAACTTGGGCTGTTCTGTCAGATTTCGACACTGTATATGTATATGTATATGCAAAGCCGTCACTTAAGAAACCCTGGTCAGCGGTGTTCCATACAGACTCTATTTTTCTATTTGTATTTAGTTCAGGTTTATCAGGTGAAACGACTGTTGGCAATAGATGGCTGTTTTCAACTTCTAGAAAGATCATCGTGTTTACATACTAAGACGATCTGCAGAGTACTCGGTTTTGCGCTCTTGAAAATCTTCAAGAGTAAGTGGAATAACAGTCAGGCCGGATCGAATGTGGTCTGTCATGTACCCCATGTTACTCTGTACATGTCTGCCTTAAAGTGGTCAGCTGTGACCAGTGATGTGACTCATATCAGCTCTCTCCATCCCTTTAACCTGATGTGACTGGAAAAAATCTCTCCTCCTCTCTCAGGACCCGTAAGCTGCCCTCTCAATGACCTGACCTATTTATTCACATGAAAGCAGAAGCACTGCAACAGTCGGTTGACTTAACTGTATTAGTCATCATAGCTATAAGTGAAAATATAATGTGTCTGCTTTGCTCAGATTCACAAAAACAACTATATACATGCCTATTACAGTAACTAGCATTGTTTATTTATGGGGTGAGAGATACAAGTAAGACCTGACATCATTCATTGCAGTTGTTTAGTAGTGTAATTGTACATATAGTGATTTTATACAGCTTTGAACTGCTGATAGCAAGCATAACATGTTCTCCCCACAACAAATTATGAGGAAAAAGGAATATTCCATCTGAAAATGTCATTTATTCCCCCTCATGTTGTTCCAATCCTGTATGACTTTATTGCTTCTATGGAACATAAAAGAAACTATTTTGAAGAACGTTGGCAACTAAACAGTTTTGGTTCCCATTGATTTGTTTTGTATTCTTTTAATTTCCACAGAAGAAGAAAGCAAGTCATACAGGTTTGGCTCAGCATGAGTAAATGGGAATAAAAGTCTGTATACATGTTGGAAGCTTTTATTTATACATCATCACTTTGGGCTTGCAAAGTCAAATGGTCATATTATGATAAGCTGATTTGCCCCACTGTTTTTATCAGATTCTCATCTCATTGCTGTGACTACAAGAACTTCACCCGCTGTGTGATTTTCTGTCAGTGAAGTGGGAGGTTTTTGCAGACTCTTGGTGTCTCACTCAGTTCTGGGTTACTGGGTGTCATATCTACACCATGGATTGTTTTATGATTTCTGTTTGTTTGATAGCTGGGTGGAGGTGTTTTTATTGTGTTTTAGTTCTTTTTAATTTTTAAAAGGTAAATATGAGTAATATACTTGTGAAAACATTTATGTGCATCTGTGTTGCGCATTCTTAAATCATGGCGAATTATAAAGTCCAGCTGTAATATTTGAAGGTTTATTTTTTATGTGTAATATTTTGACTATTTATTTAGATTTTGATTTTTTTTCTTGTTCTCTTTTTATACAGAAAGTCAAATTCAAGGTGAAAATTACAAGACCACAGAGTTGGTAACATTTTTGAGGGTACTGAGTTTTTAGTTTGTCCTTTATATTTTGTTTGATTCATGATCTTTTGTACAAAGCTGATTTTATCCATTATTGTAATACATCTTTTGTCTCTGTTTCCATTAGCTTCATGCATGAAACAGTGGCTCTAATGTCTCGATTAACTATTGATAACTGATCAATCTTTCAGTTTCTTTTGGGGATGTTGTATCAATGAGTGTACATTTAATATGTGTAAATTATGTTTTCATTATTTTATAAAAAAAATATATTAAATATTTCATAATGATAACATTCTTGACCATTATTTTATTTGACTAATATTTTATGCTACACTGGAAGAGCAAAGGTTTACAAATGCCAGCTTGTTAGTAATATACACATTCTATTGTTGTTAAGCCCATAAATTCTTGACGAGGTCATATTAAGAGGAATACAAGTCTAAAAAGTTCATTTATTGAAACTAAGCTGCAAAAAAAAGGATAGTTCACTCTAAAATGAAAATTCTGTCACCCTGTTCTGTTCAATTCTGTTTATATATATGTATATAGAGAACAACAGCAGGCCTCCAGCTGCAACAAAAGATTCTCGGGTTGAGTAATTATTTGCTCCCTCTGCTGGTCATAAACGCGTATAGCACGACGAAGAAGGCATCCCTAATTTAAAGGGATACTCCACCTCAAAATGAAAATGTTGTCATTAATCACTTACCCCCATGTCGTTCCAAACCTGTAAAAGCTTTGTTCGTCTTCGGAACACAATTTAAGATATTATGGATGAAAACTGGGAGGCTTGTGACTGTCCCACTGACTGCCAAATAAATTGCACTGTCACGGTCCAGAAAAGTTGAAAGACATCGTCATAATGGTCCCTCTGCCATCAGTGGTTCAACCTGAATTTTATGAAGCGACCAGAATATTTTTCTGTATGTGAAGAAAACAAAAATAACGACTTTATTCAACAATTTGTCTCCTCTGTGTCTCTCCGCATCACTGTAGCGCCATTTTGGAGAATATCCACTGGACGCAAACTGCATTCGCTATTCTGTGTCAGGCGCAACACAAGGATATGTTTTCTACGTGTATTTACGCTTTGATTTGAATGAAAACAGTGCATCGTTGCAGCGCGGCTGACACAGAAGAACGTACACTGCTTGTGTGAATATCTCCGGTGCTCCACATGGAGATCTGTCTGTGATTACATGAAGAAACAGATGAAACTGAGACAAAATAAATCCAGAAGAACTGTGGTCGTATCTCCAAGACGCTTGAAGAAACCTTCCTGCAAAGCAAAAGTATTTTCCATGGCCATATCTAATAATTTATTTGCAACACTGCTTTTATTTTATGTTTCAGTCAAGTTTGAGCTTGCAATACTGTTTTTCCCTTTGTGCTTCACGTTCAGGGCCGTGCACAAACCTTTTGAGGGGCATGTGCTGAAACTGAAGAAAGGGCAACCCCCCCACACCCAAATTAAATGACACAAAATAATAGTCTCAAAAGCTTTAGATTTATTTCCTATTAATAACAATCATAATAATAATATAGATAATATAAATATACAGGGTGTTTAGGGGTTCTTTAAACCTAATTACAACAGAAATCTTCTGTGAGCCATGTGCTTGAAGATGTTTATGACTTCACTGTGATCCACTGGGATGTCCCTCTACACATAAAGTTCAATAAAAATATGTTTGAAGAATTACTATTTTTTTTAGCTATTCTATCTAATTTGTATTATTTGGTTAACATGTTTATGTGTGTCATTGAGAAGAGGGGAAGGTAAAGCAATGAGTCAAGTATTTTTGCATATTTTGAGATATAATTTAAATAATTATGTCTAACACAATTCCGGTCAAAATAGGAGATTATAATAAACTATAGCCATGCCGTTACTATAGCATATCCAACCATGTATCTGCATACCTGATAAAACTTGATAAAAAAAACCCAGCTAACTAGCTAATATGTGCATATTAACAGTATAAACATGAATTAACCACGCAACCATATAATATTATTAAATGTTAACAAATTAACCCTTGTGCTGCATTATATATTTTACGCCGTTGAGTGCATTAATGACCAAAAATGGTCACATATTAAACATTGCCTAAAATATTATATATTATTATTATTTTCCACTTTTACCGAGTTAAATCTTTTAACCAGCATCAGTCCTCATAATAACTACCAAATATTTATTTAATTTTTAAGATTTTACCCCTTTAAATTCCAGTTTGGGTGACGATACCATCAATTTGTATAAGGGGAAAAAACACAAAAATGTAATTATTTTCCATATACTAAATGCAAAGTGAAAACCTTGGCTTTGGATTATCACAGTCTTGAATATGTCAAAGATTAGCCTACACCACTGACACACACACACACACGGAGAGAGAGAGAAAGAGAGAGTGAGTAGACAGAAAGGGTAAAATATGACCTTCAGGATATTGTGATTTGTCACTCGCCTAAACAGCATGTATTATATTTAGGCCCTACACACACACACACACGTTTGTCAACGCAGACACACATTGCTCTCAGACATCCACACATACTCAGAAACATCATTTTAGATCATTGAGCCATTAAAATGCTTCATAACACATTCAGTAGTGCCCCTAGTGGAAACCAGGAAAATAACATGCATTTCCACCCATAGGGAATACCTATGTAGTGACCTCATCTGGTGGAATACACTATATAATGCAAATATAATGCTTTTGCTTCAAAATGAAAGGATGTTTCAACATAAATCATGATTCATGTATTAATGACGGCCCCGGCTTTAAACAACGTTTTAATGGGTTTCAATGGGCCATTTTTTGTCATTATGGTGCTGAGTGTTACTATTTGACCTACACAGTTTGTTATACATATTTTGCAAAATGGGATAATTTTTTTTTACATTTATCCAAAAAGTCACAATTTTGCCAAATTACATACCATTTGCATTAAAACAGCCAAAATGATCAAAGAAATTAAACTGCAAATAACCAAAAATATCCCTAATGCAGCACAAGGGTTAAGTATATTAGCAATCATAAATCAAAGAAGACTTTTCTTAGAAATATATTTTACCTAGGTGATAAGGATCATCAAATCCAGTTTCAGGGTTTTTGTTTTATTTGATCATAGTTCAGTGTTTAAATCAAGACAGCAGAAGTAAATACACGTGCACTGTATTCATACTGGTTCACTGTGTCACACACACCACATCACACCCCTCACACAGCTTCCGGTCTGAGTTCACTGTGTCACAGCCTCGAAACCACACGACACCCTCAGAGGGGCTGCTTCTAGGGGGCACACTTTTAAAATTAATCTTAACCTACTTTCAGTATTATTCATTCATTCATTCATTCATTCATTCATTCATTCATTCATTTTTTTTCACCATGTCATGTATCACTGCAATCTCTAGAATTAAGTCATAACATTTTCAACTCGAATTGTAGTGTGATAATAATATAAGCAACAGCGGACACTTGGATAGTTTATTTCTCACTACGTGAACATGACTGAACATAAATATACCTGTAGCCTTTCTCTCTCTCTCTTTTTTTAAAGCTCTGAAGAATAGCGTTTTGTGAAGCACGCGGTCTCTGCATGCGTTCTCGCTTTCGAGTAATTTCCTCTTGACATTAAGCCATTCTTGAAAAGGATTTTATTTTGCTGTGAAATATTCCCTGATTTTTTTTTCAAGTAAATATAACAGTTAGCTATGATATAAGCATTTAAGAATAATAATATAAGAATAATAATTTTAAGAATAAGATTTTGTTTGTTTGTTTGTTTGTTTTATTGTTCAACCTGTGTTCAGTGAATGCAGCAAGCAAACAGCAAAAGGCGCCTGTCCCTTTAAGATGACATGCTTCCACATTCAGTCTGACATCACCATGGCGGAAGCGCAGTCAAAAGAGGCTGCTGCAGACGGTACACCCCCATTACAAGCCTTAATAAAAGAAGAAATTAGAAAAGGACGCTCCGCTTTTGTTAGTTCGCCATGCACTCGTGTTCTGCACATCTAGCGACGCCAGATGCGTCAACAGTGACGGGAGAGTAACGTTACTGATCTCGGCGGCGACTGACTTTCTAGGGTAGAGTGGCTGAAGTCCAGCTCCAGTGTTGACAAGAGTTCATTCAGTGCTCGCATGATTAATAGACACGGCTTTGTGGCTGCAGACGGAAGGGCGCAAACTTTGTTCGCGCATTTGTTTTGCTCTTGGAAGTTGCAGAGCTATTAAAGACGTTCCTGTTGGTATTTAAATTCTTTAACAAGGTAAAAACGCTTTGTTTAATGTGAAATGTGACATTTTGAACGGGAAAAGTAATGTTAGTAGAGTAAAAGTCTCTGGTTATTAAATCAGTATTTTATACAGTACGGTGATATTAGCGATAGCGGACAAAGCTGGCCGTTTAAAGTACTGACGTGTCCTTTGGCGCGCGGTCAGTGCCAAATCTGGAGGCACACGCCTATCGCGGTTCCCCCCAGCTTCTTTAACCGGGAGTCAGCCGTCAACGCCACGTCAGAATGTCAAGAGCCGGCCGAAGATCCAAAGCTTTGCACGGCAATAACGGGCACGCGCTGGCAGGATGCGACCCCCTGAGAGTGGCGCGCGTGCGCGTGCTGCTGCTGTGTCTCTGCGGCGCGCTCTCGCTGGCCATGATTCTGGCGCTGTATCTGTCTGCAGAGCCCTCCAGCAGCCTACAGCATCATGCTGCACATCTCATCAGGGACAGGGTGAGCTGATATTAAGATCATGCATTTCCACGACATCTTACGACGAGTTATAGAACAATTCTGTCTTACTGAAAGCCTTGTTTGACCAAAAGATAACAATTCTGTCATTATTTTGATATGTAATTCCATCCTTGTGAATGACTTTCTAGCAAGGTTATTATCGTTAACTGAAACTATTAATTTATTTTTTCATGTATAACATATATTTACAAAGTTTTTCAAAAAACACATAATTCCCCACAACTTACCCCAGACAGGTTAAATAAATAAATAAATAAAATAAAATAAAAAATAAATAGAATAAATCCTTAACTTCACACATCTAAAGCATCTTATCATTTTTAACAAAGTCCAAAAACACCTCCCAGATAGTTTCTTTCTTATAATAAGTTTTTCAAGAGCCAGACATGTTCAGTTTTTCAGCCATAGTCCAATGGAAGGGCAATTGGTATTTTTCCAGCAAAGGGCAATAGAACGTCTTGCTTGTAATAGACACAAATCCACCAACTTTCTTTCTTTAGTGGACAAAGAGCAATCATCTTCATACATACTCAATACACATAATACAGGACTTAGAGGAAGTAAATTGAGAAACAGATTGAGTCACCCCAACCCATTTTTTAATTGAAATTAAGCTTAAAGAAAGAAAGAAAAACTTAAACTAAATGAAAATTAGATAAGTTGCTGTGGCAACTTACTGAAATAACTTTAAATTGAAGCTCTGAAATTATTAACTGGAATTAAAATGTAAATAATAAATTAAAGCTAAATAGTAATTTAAGAAAAGTACATTAAAAGATACTAGAATTAAACTAAAATTAAATATAATGGAAAATGCAAAAATAAAAAAAAAAAATAACTTTAAAAATTATTACATTAAAAGATAAAACTTAGAATTAATAAATTAAATAAAATTAAATAAATATAATGGAAAATGCAAAAATAAAAATGAATTCAAAGTATTCATATAAATAATACTAAAGTAACACTGCTTCTCTTCCATGGAGGACAAAGGTAGATGTTAGGCAGAATGTTTACAAATGTGCACAGACTGTTATGCTCCAAAAAAGAAACACCAAAGCCTTGACTTCAAAATTAAGGGCAGTTGTGGCCTAATGGTTAAGTCACGTCACATCACGTAAATTGTGCACTGCATTTGCACACAAGTATGGACTACTTTTATTGTGTTTATTTTTGTCAGTATGTGGCCCTTCACAGCCCAGTGTGCTTAGTTCCAAACTGCTCTAACACACCTACTTTGAAGTTTCTAGTAATCCTAAAGACCTTGATTAGCTGGTTCAGGTTTGTTTAGCTAGGGTTGGACATAAATTCTGCAGGAAGGGGGCCTGTCAGGACACCCTTTTTTAGATGAGATAAATATGATCATATACTCACCTCTTCCTTTCTGCGTTCTTTCTGCAGAATGCTCATAAGCCAAATAAACACTCTGTGGCACAAATAAAGAAGTTTGCAGCACAGGTGGACGGGCATCGGCTCTGGGAGACTCACCTGCGGCCCCTGCTAATCGAACGAGTGCCCGGGACTGCAGGCAGTCAGACCGTACGGCAGGTAATGCCTCACCCTGAACATTACAATAAGTAGTTCACCCAAAAATTTAAAGTTGCTAAAAAAAATGTACTCGGCTGCAGGCCGTACAAGATGTAGATACGTTTGTTTCTTCATCTAAACAGATTTGGTGAAATTCACCATTACATCACTTGGTCACCGATGGATCCTCTGCAGTGAATGGGTGCCGCCAGAATGAGAGTCCAAACAGCTGATGAAAACATGAAAGAAATCCACAAGTAATCAACACGACTCCAGTCAATTAATTAACATCTTGTGAAGCGACAAGCTGCATTTGTAAGAAGTTAAATCCATCAAGATGGTTTTTTTAAGCATCAAATATGGAGTCATCTATTCATTATAATGCTTTCTCCAGCGAAAAAATTCTGACGGCACCCATTCACTGCAGAGCATCCATTGATGAGCAAGTGATGTAATTAAAAAAAAAAAAAAAAAACTTATCTTGGATGGCTCTCAGGGTGAGTAAAGTTTCAGCAGATTTTCAATTTTGAGTGAACTATTCCTTTAAGCATCTTTTTCTGATAAACATGCATTAAAGGTCAATAAAGTTCTCTCACTTCTTCCAACTACAGCATATCTTGTCCCAGCTGGGTTCACTGTCAGCAGGATGGACGCTGGAAGAGAATTCCTTCGTTTCATCCACCCCGAAGGGTAAAGTGACCTTCACCAATGTGCTAGCAGTTCTGGACCCCACGGCTCCTCGCAGGCTGCTTCTAGCATGCCACCATGACTCAAAGATCTTACCCGCAGACCCTAAAAACCCCAAGCGGGTGTTTGTGGGTGCCAGTGATTCAGCCATACCCTGTGCTATGATCTTGGAGCTGGCCACTGCTCTGGACACACAGCTTAAAGCTCTAAAACTGCAGGTAAATCACAATCATGAGGAAAAGGGTGAAGACATAGCCTATTTAACAAGAATCAGCTGCATCATCAAAGTGCTTCAACACCATCATTATTCATATACAAAAGACTGCTTTTACTTGACATAATTACCAGATTACCGGCTTCCTCTCTGTCCGTCTTTCTCTCCAGAGGTCTGCTGTTACATTGCAGTTGGTGTTTTTTGATGGAGAGGAGGCATTTGAGGAATGGACAGAAACAGACTCTCTCTACGGTTCTCGTCATCTGGCTGAACTTATGGCCCGTACTCCCCACCCTTCTGGATCCACCACAACCACTCTTCTCCAGGCAGTGGTGAGGTTGTGTGGACTTAGATCTGTGTGTTTTTTTCATATATTTTGCTGTGTGGTGAATGGTTATGGATTTATTAGATTTTAATTGTATTCTTTGTTATATTTTTAATGACATGTGAATACCCTGTTATTTTAATGTTGAAACACTATATTCCTTCCAGGATCTGTTAGTTCTGCTGGACCTGCTTGGTGGGCCAGAACCATTGATTGTCAATCACTTTGATAACACAGCCAGATGGTTCGACCGGCTGATCACTGCAGGTATAAGTTCAAAACAACCCAGATTGTGTTGCAGCCTAAAAATGCATGACGTTTACAGTCAGTATCCCTGTCTGTTTCTCTTTCAGAGAAGAGACTCCACAAACAGGGTTTGTTGACATCTCACCTATCAGAACAGAGTTACTTCAGGAAAGATTTTTATCTTGGTCCCGTGCAGGATGATCACATTCCATTTTTAAACAGAGGTCAGTAAACCGTCAGACAACATATGCTACTATACAATATACAAGGATGCATTCAGTTGATCAAAAGTGACATTTATAGGCTCACAAAAGATTTCTATTTCATCAAAATGCTTTTCTTTTTGACTTTTTATTCATCAGAGAATCCTGAAAAAAAATAGCATTGATAATCAGCATATTAGAATTATTTCTGAAAGATCATGTGACACTGAAGACAGGAATAATGATGCTGAAAATTCATCTTTGCCATCACAGCTATAAATTACAATTTAAAATACATTCAAATTAAAAAAAAAAATTATAACATTATAAAACATAAATCTTTCCGACCCCAATCTTTTGAATGGTAGTGCAACCTACTTAAAATACAAGTGATGCACATATCACGGTTGTGTTTACTTTTGTTGTGCAAACAACATAAAGCCAATGGCTCCAACAAGTTTGTATTGTTTCTACTTCTGAACCAGGTGTACCTGTGCTTCACTTGATCCCCACACCATTTCCTGTGTTCTGGCACACACTGGATGATGCGGAGGAGAGGATGCACAGGCCCACAGTGGAAAACCTAACTAGAATCCTGGCCATCTTCGTGGCTGAGTACCTGAGCCTCTAAACATGCTATAACGACCATCCTACAGCAGACGATCACAGCACATGGCCATGTGTTCAGTGCAGTTGAATGTGTGATGTAGGAGCTGATGATAATAATAATAATAACAGAGCCATAGATCAGAATAACCAAAGAAACACACAGCATAATGATGTGTTTATTTGGAATGTGAATGGTACATGCTGAAGATATTCATATATTTTTCTGCTGAAAAGAGCCATATGTCATAATAGGACAAACGTTATGGCAGCTGTATGAGCCCTAATGTCATGCTTATTAAAGAGACTGTTAATTTTGTGGTAAAACTTCAAATTTGACTTTGAAGTGGAACTCAGAGGGATTTTTGTTTAATGATTACATTCATTTAGTTCATTATTCATCATTTGCACAGTATGTGCTGATGAACTGCATTTTAAATGCCGTTGCATTCAACCTGTGTTCTGGAAAGGTAGTGGTGGTGCACTTTACAAGAAGGTCAGTATGCAAGACACTGAGAGACAATTGTTTTAAGAATCTGTGAGTAGCATTTCATGTGACCTGAGAGAGATCGGTTTTAATTTTTAATTTTTTTTTACATTCCTCAGTCATTGAGCTGTTACCATTATGAACCAAAAGACCATGTCAAGGGTCTAATGGATATTCATAATAAACTTAAGGAAACTGGATTTGAGTGTCTTTAATTTTGTTGAAGTATAGAACACTAAGATTGATCCTGTGTTGAGCTACAGCAAATTAAAGTCTGCTTCTGTATTGATATGTTACTCTTTGGAGCTGCACTATATATATATATATACATTTTTTTTTTTTTTCTTCTTTAAAAGTCATGGTGAAATGGAAGTAGAGGTCTGTCTTTTGTACTGTATTGTGATGCACGTCCAAGTGAAACGGATTACTGAAAAAGGAAAAAAAAAAAGTAGTTTAAATCAACTGTAATAAAGATGGGGTTTATGAGAACAAAATTATTGGAAGAGTTCGGCGCACACCAGATGGAGATGATGGACATTTTGATTAAAAATGATGTCAATTTCTTACAAAATGAAACATGCATAAATAAATTGTTCAAAATAACATGCATTTAGAAAACAGGTAGGGTGAATTTTAATTTCATGCAAAATCAAAAAAAAAAGAAACACCATAAAAATAAACAATCTGACTCATTAATAGCAATGGAAGAAGATGCAGCAGCATTATAAGCAGTCACAAATTATGAAAAAATGGAAGATACTTTGGCATTTTCAATTCAAACTATAGTTCCACATGTGGAATATACTTGCTTTACTGAAATACAGTATGCACTGAAGCACAGACGTTAGGGTGCTCTACAAACTTCACAAACATTACAAAAAAAGAAAAAAAGCCTCAATGGTATTTGCTGCCAGCTGAACTGATGCTCTGTTTTGTGTTTAACAGAGTTCAAGATTTGCCTTTGACCTGTATTCCACTGCATCCGTTTCAGTAGTGTGCTGGTCCCAGGTGGTGTAGAGGGGGCGGGTGGGCAGAGAGCTGCTGGGAGCAGGAGAATAGTGTGCTGGGACTCGCCGGCGGTGAGAGTTCCTCATCAGAGCTCAGGAACGCTCCTGCTGACGTTCTGCTGGAACACGGGAATAACTCGGATCTAAATTCTGAAATATGCCATACTGGGATCAAACATGAAAATTATTGAAGTTAGAGATTCTGAATTCTTTTGGTTTGTGTCATCCATCAGAGGGCAGCATGGAGCCAATGAAAGAAGACAATAGAATGCAACTGCTTTTCTTTCTGACAGGCTCTTTAACCATCTAAAGCAGTGATTTGCTTCCATTTGGATAAGGATTTTTAATAATATTTTTTGTACTCAAAATTCTAGTAAATTATTTTAGAGTTTGGCATAGAAATATGTATATTCATTTTAATGAAATGCCCATGAAGCTATAAGATTTTACTTTTCCAGGCCTAGAAAAAAAAAAGAAAAAAGGTTATCCAAGGGGATCAGTTAAAATAAGTATATTAATTTTTAGTGAATTAATATAATTTAATGCTTGTTTTGTCTTATTTTATGTCATTTTAAGTCATCCTGAAGCCCCCTGGTTGAGAACCACATATCTAAAGCTAAACATTTCATAGGGCTTAAAAAAGTAAGAGTAAATACAGATTATTAGAGTATGTTTTACAAGAAAATTCTGTATCAGTCTACTTCAAAATGTCACATTTGATTCAGTGTTACTTGCCGTTTCTTAGTAGTGAAATTTACTAGCAGTTGTTTCTGAGTGAAAATTGTTCATTGTGTTCCAGCAGGGATCTAATATGTTGTTCCCCTGATGCAGTGTCTCTTACCCCTGACGGCTGGCCGCAGCTCTGTCCCGCTGTCGACGGTTCTTGAACCAGTTGCTGACTTGTGTAGCAGTGAGTCCAGTGGCTGCAGCCAAATCTCGTTTCTCTCGCGGCGAGGGGTACGGCTCTCTGCAGTACCTCTCTCGCAATACACTGCGAGACTTTTCCTGCGAGCACAGGATGCAACCGAAAACTCTTGAAATCTCTTCCAAAAGATTATTTTGAGACTTAAAGGAACAGTTCACCCAAAAATTAAAATGAAAAATGAAACATAAGAAAGCTACTCATACAGGTTTGGAACGCCATGAGGGTGAGTAAATGATGACAGAATTTTCATTTTTGGGTGAACTATCCCTTTAACACACAATCAGATAAATCAGTGCTCACTGATCCATTTACATCAAGGACTTCGTGTTTTTAAAACTAAATGTACTACAACATATTTAAACACCTTGAAGCAGTAGCTGGTCTCCTCTCCATCCCAGATGGTACGAGGAAGAGGGAACTTGCGGCGGATGCGGTACTTCCCCACGGCCCCAAGAGGGTGGCCCCTCTGCAATTCAGCCTCCTTGTAGTGAGCCCGGAGCCAGAGCTGCTGGAGGAGAGGGTGACTGCACGGGGAGAACACGTTCCTCTCTAACAAGGCGTAGAGCTCAGCAAAACGACAGTGGTGGAAGGCAACCGCAGCCCGCGCTTTCAGCACATTCTCTTGACTGTGGGCCATTCCCAGATACACATTGGAAGGTAAGGAGCATAAGAACGAGGACAAGCGATCCATGCTTCCACTCTGAAGAAGAACCTCACAAACACACGCCACCTGTTCTGGGGAGAAGCCCACCGCCATGATCGGAACAAGGATGGTATAAGGTCCCACAAGGGATGACAAGGAACTGGTCTGCAAAACAAGTTGTAAATCGTCCAGCCACGTTTACTAAAAGTCCATTCAAGGATCCAGAGGACAACTGAGATCTGTTTCAAAGCCAGTAGCTGAATCCACACGACAGCAAGCTTCACAAGAATACCGAAACCTGCAGAAGTGTGCAAAACTAAAGTAATGTAGAAACGCTCAAGTAAAGGGGATCTCACAATAGCCTTTTTGTTCTCCAGTGACGTGCTAGCCAATAAGTACAGCCGATGAGTGTATCAGCTTTTTTGTTTTAGCAGGTTTTACCTACTCCAGCCACAAAGACCCGCCCAGACAACTTGGTACATGCAGGTAATCGGAGAGCATGGGGGTTAAAAAAAACAGACAGGCACCAACACAGACGTACACAAACCTTTCAGGCTAAGTGTTGTTTGTATTTGTATCAATTACCTGGGGAAGAGGTCAGGTGCACAAAGGAGCTTATTTAAATATGAAGGCAATGTTATTTCCTAATCAAATCATGGTGCAGGATTTGTTAGACAATTTGGTTAGAGATGGCATTGCAGAAATATACGTATATAGCATATAAGGTTGTAAAGATGTGGAAGAGAACCACAGATGGTTTGCTTCTGGCTGAAAAAAGATTTTTTTTTTTGTTGTACAAAGACAAAGGCATGCCAGTCGATGCTTCACAAAACATGTAAATACCTTTAGATTAATTTCAAACAAAAAGCATTTAGATGGCATTATATATGTTTATTACATATCACAAAGTGGAATATAAAAAATAAAATAACTATAAGATACAAAACAAGCCTCTATAAAAAGAGACGTTTACAATAATGACAAAAACTCCCTTTACTAAATGAAATGATTTGGGGGGGGGGGGGGCGGGGCTCTTTGGTTTGATCAGCTGCATAATTTTTCAGTTTGTACATGAAAGTGAAGCGAAAGTATTAAAAAGTGAACAGAACAAGTATAACTCTACTGACTAAAATACATGTGCATTAACAGTCATCATTACATTCTGGAGTAGGCTATTATCAATACTCAGGGAGACACACACACACACACACACACACACACACACACACATTCCCTTACTTTCCAAAAAAAAAGTTAAAACATTGTCCAGGTGCTTGAAAGAAGAAGAACAACAAAAAAACCTTTGGCGAGTCATTGCAACAAGTCCTACGTAACATAAATGTGTAAAATACAAACACTTAAAAAAAAAAATATTAAATTTAAAATAAATCGCTACACATTGCAAAAGCAAAAAATGGAGTGTAAACCTAAGCTAGAATGAGGGAAAGAGCTTTAAGGTTGAATGACCCCGAAATGATTGATAAATGCATTAAATATTGTTAAAAACAAAATACATAAAGAGACAATTATACTTAAGGCTAGAGTTAACAAAAGGTGACTACTATGCACCAGTCAAAATCTCACAGGCCAAATATTCCACTAAACCTTATTGTACAGTTGAATGGTTTTAAAAAAAAAAATAGCACCACATTTCGTAGGGCCATAAAAAAAAAAAAAAAAAAAAATGTAAATGCTCCATGAATAAAAACAATAAAATGTGCAAAATATACAGAGCTGTGCTCTGCAATAAGCAAATCAGTCTGGTGATGATAATGACCTGTGTTGAAAAAGACATATTTGTAGTTTTGAATCACCTAGACCAAATTGCATTTGATAAGAATTAAGTGGGGGAAGAGGCAAAAACAGATGTTTCCTCCAGCTATGTGAAAATTCTACAGTTAAAACATTTGATTTTGAAATATAAAAAAACAAGATAAACAGGATAAAAAAAATAAAATAAAAAAAAATTTCACTCAATATGTACATGGTGGATCTGTAGTGTAAGAAGCGGCTGTTTTTAACAGTAAACAAATCTCAGGGTTCATGTGGAACAGTTGCATAGACAAATATTCAGTACTTCAATTCCCTTCAAACACTCAAGCCTGTAGGTTTATACACAGTTTTATGGTTATGAGCTGGAATCCTTGGGTAGTAAGCTCAATGGTTTATCTGTGGAAACCAATGTCAATTATCTATCATACTACAAAATATAGGATATCCATGGTCCGTTTAGTGTGCTATCATAAATTTACGCTGCAAGATACTGTATACATGGAATATACTGTAGAACAACATAAATAGAGTGCTTCACTGGGTGTTCAAAACCCAAGCATCTTGCCCTTTACAAATCTGACACATGCACCGTCTACTCACCTATAAAAGGTACTTAAGCCAATTTAATGTTAAAGCAAAATACAATTAAAACAGCACCTAGACTGAGCAGTGAGGATGCATTATATCCAATGTAGTTGTCACAGGCACATTTAAAGGTTAATTAGTCTTATCTTCCACCCAGTGTTGTGAGTTCACTGAAATCTTCTGATTTTCTTCTCCCAGCGCAGGGTGCTGTTGGTGCATCTAGGTATCTTTATGAGTCACCTGTACTGTCTGACAGAATGCTCCCAGTGCGTAGCTCGTGTTCAGACTCACTTCACACTTAGATTGAGTTGACCCATTTCACTCCAAGACACTAGTTTTGTGACCAGCATAAACATGTACCTCTATTATATTGTCTCTAGGGGGGAACACTAATATGACTTGTTTTTCTTCTTTAAAGATAAAAGTACTTGTCAAGAGTCATTTAATCTATAAAACTGAAAAGTAACAAAAATGTAAGGCACAAAAGAAGGCATTCCCACATGCTCTTCACTCCCAGATAAAATAATCTTGATTGCCTCTGACATATTAGTGTCTTTTTGCCACTTAAGGAGTCATGTAAGCCCTTGTAACATGCCTCAAGCTCTGCGTTTCATCAAAAACCATGTAGATACAACCTTAGATTCCTAGAGGTGGATATTGGTTATATAAACGTTCTCTATGACAAAATGGCAGTGCCTTTCAACCTCTATTGTCATGACCTTGCTGAATATGTAGTTTTCACAAGTGAATTCCATATATAAAAGAGAGGTTCTTTTCTACAACTCCATTATTAGGTTGAATACCTCCAGTACACAAGGAAGAGTGGGGAAAGACTCCAAACCTCTGAGGTCATAAATCATAGTTCCTCTCACTTTTGGGACATGGTTGAATGCAACTCTTGCAGGTTGAGATTTAACACTAACTGCATCTAGTAGGTTGTCAAAAGGACTGGCGATTACAAACCCAGATCATCATCCACAGGGACAGACTGCAGCTGTGTAAGAATTTTCGAGTCCCCATCCATGTCCTCCACCTCATCCAGCTGAGAATCACTCTCCACATCTTCGCCTGGAGGAGGAGTGCCCAACAGGAGGGACTCTCCGCCTGGCAAGCCCAACAAAGCAGGGTCCTCTGGAAGATCTCCTTTCCCACGAATGTCAAATAATGTCAGACCAGCAGAGGAGGACAGCGGGACGGGGCTCCAGACTGGCTGGGAGAGGTGGGGGCCGGTTGCCACACCGCTACATATTGGACTGAGTGGTAGCATGCTTTCAGGGCTAAGGGTCTGCTGGGATTGTAGGACACTTGTAGGAGTGGGAGTGCTGGAAGAGTCTGGGGTGTTAGGAGAGGCTCCTGGGGTTGGGTTGGCAATTGTCCCTGGCTCGGGGCTGCAGTAAAGTGTAGAGGAACCAACAAACCCCAAAGAAGATGACTGTAGTGAATTTGATGTTTGAGCAGTGAGTGAAGGTGTTGGTTGATTCTCAAGTGGATGTACAGCGGAGGATTGAGGATCAAGGGTACTGTTGCTTGAGACCAAATGGTCTGGGATGGACTTGACAGGCATGCTGGCAAACTGGATGCCAGCTGGGATAGTGAGGATGAGTTTGCCATTTTGAACACTTAGGATGGGGCTGCCCCCAATGCCTCCTGCAAGTAGGATGTTGCCTGGATACAAAAACAGAATAAATACATGTGATTTCAGAACAAAACAAACAACTGTTTTCCACTGCTTGTGAAATTCTTTTTGTGACCTACCTGGAGAGGCAGAAGGTATCTGAATCACCCCAGAGTTGAGAAGCTGAACACCTGGGATGGTACCAGTAGGGACACTCTGAGGAGGACCTATTGGGCTAAGGCATATTGATCCCTGGGCAACACTCAATCCTGTTCCAGATCCAGATGTCAGAATCTGGAAAGCACCTCCATGGGACGGAATCGAAAGAGATGGATTTGCTGGGACCACCTGAGGGAAGGACAGGGTTCCAGTTGGAGTTCCCGCAATAGATGACACAGGCATAAGTTGAGGCAGTGACAGGGGGACCAGCTGAGGTTGGCCTGAGTCTTTGGTTTGGGATATGGGCACAACTTGAGTCGGGGAGGAGATGGGAATGATTTGTGTTCCCATGGAGGTCTGTATCTGTGGAAGGGTGGCTGAAATAGATTCGTCTCCTAGCTGAGGTGTAAGCATTTGTGTAACTTGCCCATCAGCCATCTGGGGGAGTGATAAAGCACTACTGGTGCTTAATGTGGTCAAGCCATTTTGGGGCTGTGTTTGCACAAGTCTTGGACCGATGTGCAAGGTCTGCGTCTGAAATTGATGAATGGGGACATGGGGTAACTGTGAATTCACTGGGGAGACTGGAACAAGCTGGGGGCAAGATGACACTGTGGCCCCAGATGGATGCTGCATCAGTTGAGAAACTGGAACGCCCTGTATTGATGGTACCACCTGGGGTAAAGACAGCACCTGAGGGCTAGAGATGGAGCTGCGAGTTTGTGCATGAGACTCGGCTTTTCCTAATACAACAATTTCAGGTGTCTGTGTGGGCTGTAGTGGCACCATGGGACTGGAGATGACTGAACTCATGGAGCCAGCTGTTGATGCAGGAATATTATTGGGGGCCAGTGCCACTGAAGAAAGAGATGTGGGAGAGATGACAGAAGTGGAGATGGTGGGCGAGGACATTAAGTTTGTAGGAAGTGACTGAGTGTTATCTGGATTCTTCAAGACCTCTGGAAGAGTGATGAAATCCAATGGAGAGACGTTGCTGCTGGCTGTTTTTGCGTCCTCGCTAAGCGAGAGAGGTATTGTGCTAGTTAAACCGGCTTGTGGATTCAGAACCACAGTGGGCAGGCTGCCATGGGCCTCTATATCACTGATGCCCCGTTCATCTTTGGAGATTACTTGAGCCCCGTTTAGTAGAAATGGTGCATTAGCTGAAACAGGACTGAGAGTGACTGTGTGGCCATCGCTCAGTGTCAACCCATTGATGATGACCCCCGTTCCTGCCCCCGAGAGTATAGGGCTCCCATTGAGCAGCAGTGGATGAGAGCTTGTAAAGAATCCCCCAGTGCTGTTGAGAATAAGCTGACCAGTACTGCAAGGAGCACCAGAGTAAGATATAAGCGAAGCATTGGAGCTGCCTGTCTCTTCAGCAGAAGGTTTATCAGCAATATCCTCCAGATCTCCCTTGCTGGCTTCATCTTCTGTGCTGTGGTTTCCATCAGATTCACTAAAGAAAAGACAGAAACATTACATTTGGTCAAACAGTCTAAATGTAGTTTCAATGAATGTCTACCATCAATTACCAATCAACCAAAACTTTTTGACAGCTGTATCAATAGAGGAGAAACCTAAATTATTTACAAACCAGACCCAGTGAAGCTTGTGGTTCAACGGAAACCAGCCAACTTGCACTGCATATGGTCACTGACACGCTTCTATGTGTGCACTTGTAAGACACGAGTTTCAGACATTAAGATTCATTCATTTTTTAAATCAACATGTGCACCAGTCACCATGAAATGACAGAATAAAAAGAGAGCAAAATAAAAAACTAAAAACTAAGCATGAATGACATCATAATAAGTATTTTTGCATTCTATTATATCTTTCTGATGAAAATACACAGAGTAGGTATATGCACAAAATGTGATTTTAGTAGGAAATAAGCATGAATGACATCATAATAACATTTAGATATTTTGCCTCCATTAATTCATGCTTCATGGAACAAATCGAAGCCAACTACATCTAAAGTAATTATATTTGATTAAATCTTTCCAAATAATTTGTGATTAGTAGTATGAACATATTTATATTTTTAAATAATATAGATAAATACATTTGCCTGAGTAGTATATTCCTCACAAAATGTGACTGCAATTATTTTTTATGAGGGCACCCAATTCAAGTTGCACTGAAGGAAAAAAAAAGTTTTAAAATGTATTAAGTTCATTTAATTGAATGGGGGAAACACACACACACAAAACAAGACTGCAAAGAAACTACTGCACTCTGTCTGAAAATTTTCTAATGCAAAAAAAAAATCTTATTTGAAGAAATTCCTAGATTAAGTGTGGCTTACCTCTCCAAGTACTTTGTGGAACCACTGTAAGTACACTTAAATCTTAATGAAGCTTCTCTCGCTCTCTCAACCATATCCTCTCTGTCCTGAGATTTAACTATCCATGGACTACAGAAAGACATTGTAGTTCAGGAAACTCAAGCCACTCCTGGCGCCCTTATCTCACATTTCACAACAAAGCAACATGCTTTCAGTCGTGTTTTCTAAGACCTCCTTGTCATTTTCACTTGTCAGACACTTCATTTAACAGTTATAATGCAAGGCAAATTTTTACCAAATATTTCATTTTTCACATCTGTATCACCTATCTGTGTTCAAACTAACAAACTAAAATGTTTCCTTGTATGTTCAAGGGTTTATTAAATACAACAATCTATCATCTGTTGCACACTAAGCCTTTATGAAGAGTAATTACAGTAAAATGAGAATGTTCTAGTGTAAACCTCGCACACAATAGCGGTTTGTTTACTGCTCTCTTGTCTCAGTTTGGCTCAAGAATGTTTCTCTCGGGCCTGAGAGAAATCGAAATACAATGCGCTTACCTCTTGCTGTTGGTACCGGACGGGGTCCGGTCCCTCTGTCGGCGATTCTTGAACCAGTTGCTGACTTGAGTCAAAGAAAGTCCGGTGACTTTGGCTAAATTCTTTTTCTCGACCGGAGTGGGATACCTGTTGATCTTGTAACATTCCTTTAGAGCGTTGCGCGACTTCTCCTTGAAGCAGTACACCGTCTCCTCTCCGTCCCAAATGGTTTTGGGCAAAGGAAACTTTTTGCGCAGTCGATATTTGTCCACGGCGCCTAGACTGCGACCCCGGGACCTCTCAGCCTCTTTGTAGCGCGCCTTCAAGTAGAGGTCTTGAAGGAACCCATGGTTACTCGGGTGGAAGTCATGACTGTCCAGGATGGCGTACAACTCATTGAATTCCTCCCGGTGGAAAGCGACCAGAGCCTGGGCCTTCAGTAGGGTCTCGTTGCCACGTAGCATATCGGCCGAAGGAGGGATGGTGGAGAGGAATCTCCACAGGCGATCCACATTGCCCGCTTGCAGGAGCGCTTCGCACAGACACGCGACTTGATCGGTGGAAAAACTGAGCGCCGAGTTCTGGAAGCTTTGGAGCAGTTGTTCCGAAACTTCGTCCGGATCCGTCTCCTCTTTCACTTTGGCTTCATCTTGCGTGGACTCCTTTGGGCCGTTTTCAGTTTGTTCTGTGGACTCCAAAGACAAGGAAGCCATTTTTATTGTAACTTTTTTCCTTCAAGTTCCTCCTCCCTCCCCTTCTGTGTCTCTCTCCCATTCTCCCGTAGGCGAGTGAGCGCTGCTGCAGAGCGGGGCGTCACGCCCCTGCGTTTCGTCAACCTCCCCCATCTAGACATCCACCACAGGCCTGCTGCATTTCAACCTGGCTCCTTTTTTACATTGTGCAATCCTTATTTTTTTCCAAACCACATTTGTTTCACATTGAGAAACAAACAATAAACAAGTTTTGGAAGTTTACGTCTTTGCATAGGACTGCTTTCTAAATCACATATGGACATGAAGATTTACACAACAAATGACATAAATCACATCTAAATCATTAATACTATTATTTTTATTCCATCTAGGAACATATTTTACAAGTTATATGCAGAATATCATACAATGCTAAAAACTAATACTGGGATTCCTTTACACTTTAAAAGTGTATTTATTGTGTATTTCTATCTATCTATCTATCTATCTATCTATCTATCTATCTATCTATCTATCTATCTATCTATCTATCTATCTATCTACTGAACACCCTCCATATTATGCATTGAAACTGACTGTAATAAACCCATGAATGTCTAGAAGTCTTTGATCAGTTTGATCAGGCCTTTTTTTGTTTTGTTTTTTGACATAAACCATATTTGATATTCCATTATTGGTTTCGTTAAGTGTGTCAGTAGAAGAATTCTGTTGTTAGATGTCCTCAGTAATTTAATTAAACCAACATGTGTGTGTGTGTGTGTGTGTGTGTGTGTGTGTGTACATGTTTTTCCATACTGGTGGTGGGGAATTAAACCTGAATACACACCAACTCATGGGGACTTGTGTCACTGTGGGAACCTAAATTGAGGTACCCATGGGTACAGAAGCTTATAAATCATATGGATTTTTTTTTTTTTTTTTTTTTTTAGATTGTAAAAATCCAAAGTTTTCTGTGGGGGTTAGGTTTAGGTGTAGGGCGATAGAAAATACAGTTTGTACAGTATAAAAACCATTACGCCTATGGGGAGTCCCCACAAGGGATAGTGAACCAGACGTGTGTGTGTTTTGAAACTTTGCATGCTGAATGGACAGGGAGAGTAATGGTTTAAATGTGAAAGAGGACACGCACACCTGAAAGCAGAAGGACAGAATGAGATGAACAGAGCTCTGTACCCCTATATCATCCCTTTGCAAGAATATAAACTTTGTTTTGAGGAAAGTGGGAGATCTGTCTGTAGTCTGTCACCTCCATCCTACAATTGTCTATCCTCTCAGCCCATAACCCCTAATCCTTTGATCTTCTGCCTGTGCACACTTGCCTTTTAACATAACCAGTCATGTTTTGCAGTCAAGGCATCTACAAATGAGTAGGAGTTTTCAGACTCACTTTATTTGCCACTGCAGAGACACAGTTAAATGTGCACTGGTTTCTGGGCTATAGGCTCTTCCTGTCATATATGTTTGTATACACTCTAGCTAATGTGTATTTTAAATTATATCAGCTTCTGAAGGTATTTCAACAAAATGGGTCCAATAAGGTCCAATTAACTAACATAAAAATATAGAGAGAAATAGAGAGAGGGTTAGTGGTTTATATATGAACTTGTCACTGTTTACTATTATGTATGTTGCAGTACCAATTACTAGTATCTTTTAATCTGGTACTAGTACTTATCGTTTGCTGATGAGGAACTATTAAAATAGTTAGGTTACTATCTATTCCTATTTCCTATTTGTGAGACACTAGTTTCTAGTATATATCCCAAACCAGTATCTTAACATTTGTCTTACCATTAACAAATACATTTTTATTGTCATATGTAAAAAAACTAGTTATATAACTAACTTACATAAAAACAATAAAGCAATGATTATTAGAGTACGTTTTCCGCCTTCCTACTTCAAACGTTTATTTCGATTGTGTTACATGCCCTTTCTTTGTGAAATTCACTAGCAATTTCTAAATGAATGTACTGTCGCATGTTTTTATCTTTTTTGAGGCGTTTCTAATACTCTAGCAGCATCGCGTGGAATACATCAGTACTGCAAGCATGTGTCGATTCGACACAGTACGTTTTCCCCACCCACTGAAAGACTAAAAGTTTCTTATTAGTTGAATTCAAGGTCCCGCCCCAATAGCCAATTTTGATTGGCTCAAAGATCAATATGGGTGGGCAGAATCTTCCAGAATCTAGTGGCGCGGTCTGTGACGGAAGATCTTTTCAGTAGAGCTAAAACAAGGAGATATACGTCTTTTGTGGTTTGAATTCTGAAAACTGCTCTTATAATTTTTGGATCGTCTGGAACTGATCTACTGACTGAAGCAGTGAATAAAGTGAAGGGCTTGTCACGTGAGTGCATTTGAAAACTGGCTAGTCATAGTAACCAGCAAGATAGAAATATTACACCTTAAGTGGAAGCCATGGAAAAATAACTATTCTGTCCGGACATCTGTAGTTTGCTGCATGAATACCAAACACATCATTTGATTTTCAGCTCAACCACACCAGCAGCGTCACAGTTTGTTAGTTACGGAAGATGGACGGGAGCGTGACAGTCATCACCAGCCCCACCGTGTCCGTGCGGGTGACTAGCACCGTCAGCGACTTCGAGGCGAACCGGAGATTCAACCGAGGCGTAACGATCGCAGAGTTTAAGGTGAGGCAGGCCAGATCATGCCTCTTGTGTGATTTAGTGTCGCAGGTTATTACAAATAGTCCGACATGAAATATGTGAGACGTCACACTTCATGTCATGTCGCCTAATGCAGAACTGAATATGTTTTGTGTAAATCTACATGGGGTTCTGATTTTATTTCGTAACCACATTAATTGTACACTTGTCTATTACAAATATGTGGTTTTGTTTCATAATTACAGTATATACTTTTTTCTTTATTTACCCCAAAAGAATGGAAGTAAAATATGACAATATGACCCATACATGAGGCACATTTGAAACGTGAGCGTCACGTATATGACCATATGACAGCATAAAGGGGTCATGAACTGCATTTTTTATTATTATTTTATAATGTTCTCTGAGGTTCACTTATGATGTTAGTGTGATTTTTACATTAAAAACAACAACAACAAAAAACCTTCCTTTTGAAGTAATAGGCTATTTTCTGTCCTGTTTTTGAGCCTCTGCAGGAGAATGGTGTTTTTATAGGCGGGGCACATTCAAGACACACAAGTAAACGCCCACTTCTATGATTGGCCAACAGTTTCGCTTATTAAAATAAAAGATGAACGCTGCTGTGGAGAAGCACTAGCCTGCGTGGACATCCAACCCATCCAAGTGTGACGTCAGACAACACGCCCATGTCCAAATACGTCACATTCTTTTTTTGAGATGCATCGGTGCTGCGCAGACCAATCTGTGTATGACATCAAAGTATTTTAAAAGTAATTTGAAACAGACAATGCAATAGTTATATGGCCCATAGATGACATTACACACCAAATCTTCCATGAAGAGACCTGACAGAGAAATAAATTGATTTGTGACATAGCACAACAGTGCTAGCGTCCAATGTAGATATGTTAGGATCACAAAGAAGGCAATTAAAGACTATTTTTCACCACTTACACTACACAGCCTTGTAATGTCATCTGTATGGTTCTGTTGAAGTAATCCTGTGCTTGCTTCTCTAGTATTTCCTCTTCTCCTACTACAAGTGTGTATCAGTGGGTGGGGCTAACGAGGCAGTGATGTTGAAGCAGGCATTAATCTCCTGTGGAGGCGGTGCTTAGCCACACTATTACGTCATAAAGTGGCAAATTCCAAAAGTAGTCTTTTTCTGAGCTTGGTTTCAATAAAAGCTGTTTTTAAACTAACAAGAAAATTTTGAGTTTTGAAACCTACAGGATGTTTTTATAGGACATTGACCTGTTATGTGTCAAAAGGCATATAACATATGTAACATATGGCCTCTTTAAAATATTATCTGATCCAATGTAAAAAAAAAAATGTATATATAAAAAAAAATACAAAATGAAATATTTCACAAATAAAATAATACCGCAAGTATATATATATATATATATATATATACACAAGACGAAATGAAATATTTTGTGAATAAAATAATACCGCAAGTGTTGTTATGCCAGCATGTGTGTTACAACTAACCCTATGATATTTTGTGCCCTGTGCACCCCTACTGTGCAGCTTCGGAGAAAAAAATATACATTATTTCAAAATTTTTTTCAAGCAGTGATGTAACATGTTGATCACATGCAAATGCACGATGTATTGTTTAACGTGGCAATATGCTCTAATCACAGCCATGAACACTTGCATGATATCTAATATTCAGAACAACAGCAATTGTGGCTCTGTAATATGGAGCCCTTAAAAGGACATGGTGATGTACAATATGGTATAAGAGAAAAAAATATATTTCAATGATTTTGCGTTCACTCACAAAAAATTAGTGTTCCCCTAAGAAACTTTGCCTTCTCTCACAAAAGTATTGCATTCTCTCGCAAAACTATTATGTTTCTCTGAAATATGTTGCCGTCACTTTTAAAAGGTATGAAATGGTTTCCTTCCACTTCATATTATTTCCACTGCAGATATTTTGCGAGGGAAGGCAAGGTTTCTTGAGGGATGCATTTTTAAAAAAGGTACAAAGTTACAGCCCCAGTGACAAGCTCTTGTACCCTAAAGGTACAATTTTTGCACTTTATTTTTTGTATATTACATCACAGGTCATCAAACTGCGGATCTATCTGGAATCATATTGATGTTTTAGTTAATTTTTTAACTTAACATGTTTTTTGTTTGTTAGAGTAAGTTGGAGCTGATTGTGGGTACCCCAGCTGCCTATATGGACCTTGAGCTATTCAGCACTTCAGACAAGCTCTTACAGAAGTTAGACAACAATGAAGCGCTGCTCGGCTCCTATCATGTGGATGATGACTGCAGAATACATGTGGGTATTGACTCCTTTCTGAGACTCATGAAATGATGATATCCTGAGTTTCAAAACTTTGCTATTCTGTAGATTTTGAAACCATTTTGATGGCATTAATAAAGCTGGAACTCTTACACTGTAGAGTTGTTTTCTGTGCAGGTGACAGACCGCAGTGGTACGCAGAATGCGGAGTTCACTGATTTGTCAAAGGTGGAGAAATTCGAGATCTCTGATGAAGCCTATGAAAAAAGGGCAGGTAATCCAGATAGGACATCATATTTCTGCCTGTGACACATTTGGCTGTGTGATTTAATTTATAGCAACTTATAGTAACTGCTCAAATAGTTGAGCTGTGATTTAACTCACAATGAAATGGAAATAGAGACACATCATATCTTCCTTATTGTGACATACATGTAAGTTAAATGGACAACTGAAAAAATAAAAAACAAAAAAAGTAGAACAGGGTTCTATCAATCATTGACTGGATGGAGGCAGATCGACTAAATGTGATTGTGCAGTCAATTGTAAGAAAAGTGCAGGGTTTAAATGGAGGTAACATTTTGATAAAAAATGACAAAATCAAGTAAATATGCATGACATTATTCACAAGAAGTTTAATAACCTGCATTTCAAAAATAGATAGGGTCTCATACTGACTTTTTGTTGAAATTTTGTTAAAAATTATGGGTGAACGAGGTTTAATTATGCAATACGTTTCCGTTTGCATTTTCAGCTTCAGTGCATGAAATAGTGTTACGGTAAATGGTTGAGAAATTTAGATCTCACACATTATAAGTGCCTTTATAGTTAATGTGAGAAAATATCTAACTTTTCAGTTTTCTTATTTGTCAGATTCAATACGGAGTTTCAAGAAGAATTTTAAGTTAGGTCGATTTAATGAGGAAAACGGGGCCAAGCAAGAAGAGGCTCTTGCTAAGAAAGAAGAGGAAGAGAAGGTGGCCGCTGGGTCCATTGCTGTTGGGAACCGCTGCAAAGTTGAAGTTGCTGGGCAACCTACCAAGATTGGCACTGTTATGTTTGTGGGTAAGTTTACCCTCATTTTCCTATCACACCTCTCAGATTAAGGCTTTGTTTGTGTTGTTTGCATGACCTGGTTTAATCGCATCTACTGCTCTGATTTACCACTTGAATGTTACATGTACTCAAAATAGAGCCAAGAAATGAATATGATCTAATTTCAACTAGTTGCAACTAGTGATGCTTTTCAAAAGGCAAAAAAAACGGCATCCTGACTTGCATCTCCTTGGTTTCTTTAGAGATGTGATTTTTCCATATACAGATTCCTGTGTTTTCCGACCTGAGAAATATGATCTATGTGAATTGTGTAAATTTGTGAAAAATGCTGCATTTTAAATGCATTATTACTTATTAATATTTTTTCAATTAATTATTATTATTATTATTAAATCGTTTTTTTATGTTTGAATAATAGAATAATAATACATAAAGTATAAAGTAGTCATAACAACAATAATATTAATAATAATAACTATTATTATTATTTAAAAATTATTGCTATTGTTCTCTAGTCATATTGAATGGTGCTTAAATGCTTTTTTTGTTTGCAGGTACACCAGATTTCAAACCAGGCTACTGGGTTGGTGTGAAATATGATGAGCCGCTTGGGAAGAATGATGGCAGGTCAGTGCACGCACAAGTTATTTATGTTTATGAATAAGACCAGCATGTCTCTGAAAATGACTAATGTGACCCTTCCGTGAACCTTATGAGAAAGTCTAACTGATGCGTCATGTTTGTCTTGATTTAGTGTGAAAGGGAAACGTTACTTTGAGTGTGAGCCGAAACATGGTGCCTTCGTGAAGCCCCTCTCAGTAATTGTGGGAGACTTCCCTGAAGAGGACTTTGGTTTGGATGAGATGTAAGACTCGATGATGAGCAGTCAGAAGCATCAGAAGAAAGATCCTTACTTCCAGAAGTTTGGCTCCATGCAGTGAGACATTGCTGTGGTAGAAGGTTTTTTGTTGTCAGTGCAGATCATTTTGTTTTATGCAGGTCTGGAAGAGATCAGCGAAAATTATACCTTAATATCCTGCAGTCAAACTAAAGAATGATCTTAAACAACATCTGTGCCCTGGCGACTAGTAAGGTAAATGTGAGAAGACCAGCCGAGGTCAGAGTAAAGAAAAGCATTCGCTTGCATGGTGATTGTTCATTAATGAATTCCAAAGTTCTGCAGCTAATTTGAGCCCAGACCAAATTATTTTACTTCAAACAAAACCAACCAACCACATCAGAAAATGAATTGTATGTTTTTGCAATACTGTACACACTGTATTGTATAAATGTATTATTTGTACTAATGAATGCCTCCTTTTCTGCAGCCTATTACATTCTTATGCATCAATATGACTGTGTTGAGGGTCTCAGTCCCTCATTCTCTTGGGCACTTTAGCGATTAGCTCATTAATGAGACGTGTAATGTAGAATCCCGTGGTCTCAGTTTTTCCATGGTTATGTATTTTCAGTGTAAATTACAAAAATGTGATGAGAAGTCTTGTTGTTTTGTGAAAATTTGGCTATAAGCATTTTCATGCATGTCAAATTTACGTTTAACAGAAAGGCCTAATGTTTTTAATGGAATTCTGTTATAATCTGTTATAAAGTATAATCTCTGTTTCAAATAAATCCATGTGCCAATTTTGGACATCCTGCAGACATTTGCCCAAATTGGAAATTATCTTTTTTTATTTTACCTTTTTAATACTTAGCATGGGACATATGTTGTGGTGAAAAACACTGATGTAGTACAGCCCTAAAACCTTGATAGCTCACAAGTAATAATATACATATGGTTTTGGTGTATAGCAACTGATATGATTCATATAAATGCCGTAATTATATTATAGTAGCTTTAACAAAACAATGCAGTGTAAAAGTAAAAATGTTGGACACTAGACAAGGGCCAGGCAAACACTGAAGTTGGAGATAGACATGCATCTGTTTCTTTCTTTACTTCATGCTTGCATTAAGTGGCCATAAATTTGAAAAGACTGTGACATATTTTTGTTTTTGACATTTTGTGATGCTTTGAAAAACTTAGCCTCAGTCACCATTTGCAAATAACCTATAACTGAATTGATCATTTATCAAATACCTGTGGCCATGGGATTTCTGGCTCAATTGAACGTGCCCGAGGGGATTTAGTAAATGTTTTTCGATTTGTCCCTCCAGACTGTTATGCTTTGCAAAAATAAAAAGAGTTTCAGATCACTTGGTTGGACATCATTACTTTCAGAACTTAAAGCATCAACTCGACAATAATGTTGCATAAGACATGCTGCGCAGCTCCAGCTTTAGAACACACACACACACACACACACACACCCCGACAGATGTGCAGACCAAACCCCCAGTAAAGACCATCTACAGTTTCAGTCGCTGTTGATGTCATCCAGTTGTGCTGGTGTTTAATAAAACTGGATATAAAGTCTAACTTAATTTAAAAATGATTTCTAACGTGTTCCTCTGAATGGCATCTGAAGCAGTTTAAGTCGTCTGCAATGAGGACAGACTCAACACTGAGACTTTTTCCGTCCGTCATGGCTGTCATTCAGTTTGGGGTTGTAGTAGGAATTTAGTTTTGAGGAAGAAAGATGAACGCTGTTTGTGTTTCATCTTCATTCATTCCTGTCTGAGTTTGTCATCGTAAGGTAAGTGTTTCTCAGTTGTTTGTTTATATTATAAGAACTCTGTGGGAAAGCGCGCTGTATAACGGAACTCGCGAAAGCTTCCCACTGTGTATACGTGGACACAGAGTTTGGAACATTTCGGTTCTGTCTAAAAACTGAGTGAGCTGCCTACCTAGACAGCAGGCTCCGAAATGAAGCAGGGCTAATGGCAAAGATGCCAAATTTGTCGGTTTTTTAGTGGTGCCTGCGAAGCAAAACATCCCTATTGCTCATTACTATTATTAGTCTTTTGGGTAGTTCCCATAGATATAGAGGAGAAGCTGGACGGATGTAAAAGGGTCAGAGAGAGGTAGCCTACGTTAATTTCTTTAATAAGCAGCCATTCAGAAACAGCCTATTTACTGCCTTGAAACATCAAAGCCAGAGGACCCTAGCAACAGCCCCCAGTCATATAGGCCTACCTCAGCACCTCATTTTTATTGCCCAAACGTGACATAAGTGAGCTCATCTGTCAAGTCTGAGAAAAGGGTCAATTTTAAAGCTTGGCAAAAAAAAAAAAAGGAGGTATATTCATTTTATAAATGCCAAGGAGTTATTAATTCACTTTTCTAAAGGTCTACAAATCACACTTTAAAGTTAGGCTCCCTCATATATCCAGATTTTTCAAGACTGTGGAAACCCTGGTTCTTCTTCTTCTAAATAAATAAATCTTGATTTATAGTTGTTTAATGCTTGTTTTGTCTTATTTAAAATATTTTTAAGTTATCTTGAGGCTGTCATGGAACTTTGCTGAGGCCCTCTGTTGGGCCCTGGCCCCCATTTCAAGTAGAGAATACTTGAACTCAGTGTATTTTCAGTGCCTTGTGCTTTATTTTCTAGTCTAGTTGTACTACAGGACATGATATGATGAGTTTGATGTGGCATGTATATGCATGTTTTGCTGTGTAAAGGATTTTTTTCTCAGACACAATTACACTAAAAGTGTAATTCTTCGCTCATGATGAGTTTCTGATTAAAAGACATTATCTACAAAGTACATACTTTATTCCAGGCCCTGGTTGAGAGAAACTAGTCTAGGTAGATGGTTCACTGCTTACTGTTTTTGAGACAATTTACATGTAAACAACTTACAAGTTATTCTTAAGTAGTACAGCCATGAATCTCTTAACTCGCACCATCTTACTCAAGTTTTCCATGAAAATACAGACTGCAGGATTCACAATGTTTTGGACCAGATGTATGCTATTACACAATATTATAAAAGTACTCTGCTAGTGGCTTTGATTCTAATTTCTGTAATATAAGAACAAATAAATAGCTTTTCTGCTGATCTGGATTTTCCATACGCAGACAGGAGAGCTGTCCAGACACATTCAGCTGAAGGAGAGACTTCAGTGACTGGATCAAACATGTCCAACTATTCAACTTTACTGCCCAAAACTGAACATATGAACCCAACTGAGCCGTCTGTGAACACTGTGCACATCTCAGCAGAGAGCAAACACCTGATTTCTGCATCTACAGGTACAGCATGATTTCCTGATTTGTTGCAATACTTGTGATCATGTTGATTATATTGGTTTCACCAGCAGCATCAGCATTGCTACAGTCAAAATTTGAAACTTCCATTTTCTTTTGGATGGATAAAAACAGGCGTTCCTCCTAGTATCCCAACAGCAGGTCCTCGGTTCCATGCCGGTAGTTTCATTGGCGGTATGATGCTTTCCTTTATTATCATACTGGTCGTCACTCTGGGCTACAGGTTGGCCTGCTCACAACGGGAAGTGCACTACAGAGTCATGTGAGTATCATCAGAGTGCTTGGTTTTTTTTTTGTTTGCAGTATTTTTACATTTAAATAATTGCTTATTAAAAAACATGTGGATCCAGATATGTGATGTAATTTGAACCATGTACCAGTCATGGGCAAAAGTTTTGGCAGTGACATAAATTTTGTGTTTTGCAAAGTTTGCTGCTTAAGCTGTTGTGGTGTTTATACACATTGTTTCTAGATTATTGTGTAGAGTGATCAGATGCATTTTAAATAAATGCTAAAAGCTTAATTGGCCAAAAAAATTTTTTTTCTTTCACACACACACACACACACACACACACACACACACAAAGAAGCAAAAAATGTTTTGTTTCTGACACAAAATGACCAGCTTACATTAAACTATAATCATATCAGCAACACATGTGAAAGTGTGAATGAGTACTAGTCAGGTGAAATCACTATCATACTAATTAGACTGTAAGAGCAGACTGATTGCTATAAAAAGAAGGAAAGAAAGTGCTTCCAATCATTGTGTTCTTGTTAGCAATGGTTACCCCCAAAGAAACATGTACAGCCATCATTGCGGTGCATCAAAAATGGCCTCACATGCAAGGAAATTGCTACAAATATTATTGCATCTGAAAGAAGCATTTACCGGATCATCAAGAACTTCAAGGAGAGCGCTTCAACTGCAGTGAAGAAGTCTTCAGGACGTCCCAGAGTGTCCAGCAAGCGCCAGGACCATCTCCTCCTGAGGAGTCAGCTGAAATCATGTCTCTAGCAGTGCAGAGCTTGCTCAGGAATAACAACAGGCTGGTGTGAGAGCATCTGCACACACACTGAGGCCAAGACTTTTAGACAACGGCCTGGTGTCAAGAAGAGTAGCAAAGAAGCCACTTCTCTCCAAGAAAAACGTCAAGGACAGACTGAAATTCTGCAGGAAGTACAAGGATTGGACAGCAGAAGACTGGTGCAAAGCTGGTGAACTCTGATGAAGCTCCCTTCCGATTGTTTGGGACATCTGGAAAAGCGATTGTTCGGAGAAGAAAACATTCTTTTGGGCACTTTAGCGATTAGCTCATTAATGAGACGTGTAATGTAGAATCCCGTGGTCTCAGTTTTTCCATGGTTATGTATTTTCAGTGTAAATTACAAAAATGTGATGAGAAGTCTTGCTGTTTTGTGAAAATTGGCTATAAGCATTTTCATGCATGTCAAATTTACGTTTAACAGAAAGGCCTAATGTTTTTAATGGAATTCTGTTATAATCTGTTATAAAGTATAATCTCTGTTTCAAATAAATCCCATGTGCCAATTTGGACATCCTGCAGACATTTGCCCAAATTGGCAATTATCTTTTTTTATTTTACCTTTTTTAATACTTAGCATGGGACATATGTTGTGGTGAAAACACTGATGTAGTACAGCCCTAAAACCTTGATAGCTCACAAGTAATAATATACATATGGTTTTGGTGTATAGCAACTGATATGATTCATATAAATGGTCGTAATTATATTATAGTAGCTTTAACAAAACAATGCAGTGTAAAAGTAAAAATGTTGGACACTAGACAAGGGCCAGGCACAAACACTGAAATTGGAGATAGACATGCATCTGTTTCTTTCTTTACTTCATGCTTGCATTAAGTGGCCATAAATTTGAAAAGACGGTGACATATTTTTGTTTTTGACATTTTGTGATGCTTTGAAAAACTTAGCCTCAGTCACCATTTGCAAATAACCTATAACTGAATTGATCATTTATCAAATACCTGTGGCCATGGGATTTCTGGCTCAATTGAACGTGCCTGAGGGGATTTAGTAAATGTTTTTCGATTTGTCCCTCCAGACTGTTATGCTTTGCAAAAATAAAAAGAGTTTCAAATCACTTGGTTGGACATCATTAAAGCATCTTAAAGCATCAACTTGACAATAATGTTGCATAAGACATGCTGCGCAGCTCCAGCTTTAGAACACACACACACACACACCCCGACAGATGTGCAGATCAAACCCCCAGTAAAGACCATCTACAGTTTCAGTCGCTGTTGATGTCATCCAGTTGTGCTGGTGTTTAATAAAACTGGATATAAAGTCTAACTAAATTTAAAAATGATTTCTAACGTGTTCCTCTGAATGGCATCTGAAGCAGTTTAAGTCGTCTGCAATGAGGACAGACTCAACACTGAGACTTTTTCCGTCCGTCATGGCTGTCATTCAGTTTGGGGTTGTAGTAGGAATTTAGTTTTTCGTGAAGAAAATGAACCGCTGTTTGTGTTTCATCTTCATTAATTCGTGTCTGGGTTTGTCAGTGTAAGTGTAAGTGTTTCTCAGTTGTTTGTTTATATTATAAGAACTCTGTGGAAAGCGCGCTGTATTACGGAACTCGCGAAAGCTTCCACTGTGTATACGTGGACACAGAGTTTGGAACATTTCGGTTCTGTCTAAAAACTGAGTGAGCTGCCTACCTAGACAGCAGGCTCCGAAATGAAGCAGGCCTAATGGTAAAGATGCCAAATTTGTCGTTTTTTTAGTGGTGCCTGCGAAGCAAAACATCCCTATTGCTCATTACTATTATTAGTCTTTTGGGTAGTTCCCATAGATATAGAGGAGAAGCTGGACGGATGTAAAAGGGTCAGAGAGAGGTAGCCTACGTTAGTTTCTTTAATAAGCAGCCATTCAGAAACAGCCTATTTACTGCCTTGAAACATCAAAGCCAGAGGACCCTAGCAACAGCCCCCAGTCATATAGGCTACCTCAGCACCTCATTTTTATTGCCCAAACGTGACATAAGTGAGCTCATCTGTCAAGTCTGAGAAAAGGGTCAATTTTAAAGCTTGGCAAAAAAAAAAAGGAGGTATATTCATTTTATAAATGCCAAGGAGTTATTAATTCACTTTTCTAAAGGTCTACAAATCACACTTTAAAGTTAGGCTCCCTCATATATCCAGATTTTTCAAGACTGTGGAAACCCTGGTTCTTCTTCTTCTAAATAAATAAATCTTGATTTATAGTTGTTTAATGCTTGTTTTGTCTTATTTAAAATATTTTTTAAGTTATCTTGAGGCTGTCATGGAACTTTGCTGAGGCCCTCTGTTGGGCCCTGGCCCCCATTTCAAGTAGCGCATACTTGAACTCAGTGTATTTTCAGTGTCTGTGTGCTTTATTTTCTAGTCTAGTTGTACTACAGGACATGATATGATGAGTTTGATGTGGCATGTATATGCATGTTTTGCTGTGTAAAGGATTTTTTTCTCAGACACAATTACACTAAAAGTGTAATTCTTCGCTCATGATGAGTTTCTGATTAAAGACATTATCTACCAAAGTACATACTTTATTCCAGGCCCTGGTTGAGAGAAACTAGTCTAGGTAGATGGTTCACTGCTTACTGTTTTTGAGACAATTTACATGTAAACAACTTACAAGTTATTCTTAAGTAGTACAGCCATGAATCTCTTAACTCGCACCATCTTACTCAAGTTTTTCCATGAAAAATACAGACTGCAGGATTCACAATGTTTTGGACCAGATGTATGCTATTACACAATATTATAAAAGTACTCTGCTAGTGGCTTTGATTCTAATTTCTGTAATATAAGAACAAATAAATAGCTTTAGCTTTTTCCATACAGACAGGACAGACATCTCAGCAGAGAGCAGGAGAGACTTCAGTGACTGGATCAAACATGTCCAACTATTCAACTTTACTGCCCAAAACTGAACATATGAACCCAACTGAGCCGTCTGTGAACACTGTGCACATCTCAGCAGAGAGCAAACACCTGATTTCTGCATCTACAGGTACAGCATGATTTCCTGATTTGTTGCAATACTTGTGATCAGTTGATTATATTGGTTTCACCAGCAGCATCAGCATTACTACAGTCAAAATTTGAAACTTCCATTTTCTTTGGATGGATAAAACAGGCGTTCCTCCTAGTATCCCAACAGCAGGTCCTCGGTTCCATGCCGGTAGTTTCATTGGCGGTATGATGCTTTCCTTATTATCATACTGGTCGTCACTCTGGGCTACAGGTTGGCCTGCTCACAACGGGAAGTGCACTACAGAGTCATGTGAGTATCATCAGAGTGCTTGGTTTTTTTTTTGGCAGTATTTTTACATTTAAATAATTGCTTATTAAAAACATGTGGATCCAGATATGTGATGTAATTTGAACCATGTACCAGTCATGGGCAAAAGTTTTGGCAGTGACATAAATTTTGTGTTTTGCAAAGTTTGCTGCTTAAGGTGTTGTGGGTGTTTATACACATTGTTTCTAGATTATTGTGTAGAGTGATCAGATGCATTTTAAATAATGCTAAAAGCTTAATTGGCCAAAAAATTTTTTTTCTTTTCATTCACGCACGCACACACACACACACACACCACACACACACACACACACACACACACACATTACATTAATTGGCTAATCAACACACACACACACACACACAAAGAAGCAAAAAATGTTTTGTTTCTGACACAAAATGACCAGCTTACATTAATTGGCTAATCATATCAGCAACACATGTGAAAGTGTGAATGAGTACTAGTCAGGTGAAATAACTATCATACTAATTAGATTGTAAGAGCAGACTGATTGCTACAAAAGGAGGAAAGAAGTGCTTCCGATCATTGTGTTCTTGTTAGCAATGGTTACCCCCAAAGAAACATGTGCAGCCATCATTGCGGTGCATCAAAATGGCCTCACATGCAAGGAAATTGCTACAAATATTATTGCATCTGAAAGAAGCATTTACCGGATCATCAAGAACTTCAAGGAGAGCGCTTCAACTGCAGTGAAGAAGTCTTCGGGACGTCCCAGAGTGTCCAGCAAGCGCCAGGACCATCTCCTCCTGAGGAGTCAGCTGAAATCATGTCTCCAGCAGTGCAGAGCTTGCTCAGGAATAACAACAGGTTGGTGTGAGAGCATCTGCACACACAGTGAGGCCAAGACTTTTGGACAACGGCCTGGTGTCAAGAAGAGCAGCAGAGAAGCCACTTCTCTCCAAGAAAAACGTCAAGGACAGACTGAAATTCTGCAGGAAGTACAAGGATTGGCTAGCAGAAGACTGGTGCAAAGTTATTTTCTCTGATGAAGCTCCCTTCCGACTGTTTGGGATATCTGGAAAATCGATTGTTCGGAGAAGAACAGGTGAACGCTACCATGAGTCCTGTGACGTGCCAACAGTGAAGCATCCTGAGACCATCCATGTGTGGAGTTGCTTTTCAACCAAAGGAATGAGCTCTCTCATAATTCTGCCCAAAAACACTGCCATGAATAAAGAATGGTATCAAAACGTCCTGCAAGAGCGACTTCTTTCAACGATCCATGAGCAGTTTGGTGATGATCCGTGCATTTTCCAGCATGATGGAGCACCATGTCACAAAGCAAGAGTGATAAAGAAGTGGCTCAAAGATCATTACATCGAAATTTTGGATCCATAGCCAGGCAACTCCCCGGATCTCAATCCCATAGAGAACCTGTGGACAGTCCTCAAAAGGCGAGTGGACAAGCAGAAGCCCACAAATTATGATCAACTCCGAGAACTAATAAGGCAAGAATGGATCGCCATCAGTCAGGATTTGGCCCAGAAGCTAATATCCAGCATGCCAGAGCTGATTGCAGAGGTTTTGAAGACTTTAAAACTAATATGCTTAATTGTTTTTCGGTATACCATAGAAACATGGAAAAATTATCTACAAAAACTGAAGCAGCAAACTTTGCAAAACACAAAATTTGTCACTGCCAAAACTTTTGGCCATGACTGTACCTATTTCTTATCCACCTTTTCAGCAGCCTTTGTTCTGGAAGTTTTTTTTTTTTTCAATAAACTTTTCCCATAGGGATTTTAAAAATGTTTTTGTTATAAGCCATGAACCAAACCAACTAGCTACAAGGTGAATCATAACATGATAAAACTTTTTTTTTTAATGTGAAAAACAAAAAAAAAATCAAAAAGACAAAGGTGCATAACTGTGTATTTAATGGCTTTAAAGAGGTAAAGAACTTCAATGACAATTGAATAAAAATTATTTATCTATAAAAAATAGATAAAAATAGTTTTATATTTCTCCATCAAAATCAGTGTTTAACAGCTTGTTTAAATTTTTTTTATTTGTTATTTTTATTTTTTTTTTACAGAAAAGTCCACAAGAGTGATGGCAAATATTTATTATATGCCATTACTCTGGTGGACTTTTCTATACAGCATCATGGGTAATGTAGTTTTTCACCACAAATTCAGCTGTTAAACACATTTACACCTCGTAGCACACAGTAGGTCTGTCTTTAATGGTTTATAAGTTATTGTTAAAAATGAATTTCCCTATGGAGAAAATGATTGGCGTTTTTACATCCAGAACCAGACTGCAGCACTCTGTTATGCATTATCCCATGTTTTATATATGTTCATATGTAAATGTAACACAGTTAATATTTATTTCACGTCCTGCAGTGAGGAACATGATGCCATCATTTTAAATGGAGCCGCTGAGGAAATGCAGGCTAGAACACAAGCTATAGTCAGAATCTGAAGAGAACATTTTCATCATAATGTGGTTAAGTCTGGTTTTATACATTTAATATTGTAAATAGGTTATTCCCAGCAGTTTTTAAACTTTAAGTAGTGAATACTTGAACAATGTAATTTTCTTTTTTTGTGTGTGTGTGTCTGTGTCTACACCAGTGTAGTCCAATTTGTACTACAGGACGGTGCGCTATCGCCCTTTCTACATAAAAATTAGTCAAATCATGTAACGTGAATGTCATACAGTGTCTTACAGCCGCGGAAGGGACACCGTTTCCCGCTAACATTAAGATTAATAAATGCTGTAGACATATTGTTCATGGTTAATTCATTTTAAGTAAAGCAGTTTACTAATTTAGCTAATGAACCTTATTGTAAAGTGTTACCAATTCATGGTACATGTTTTTTAAAAAGTGTTGATGTTGGTTAGATTTACAGTAGTGATCCAATAAAGTGATTTAACCTGTGTGGACTGCATAATGTAGTGTAAAACATTTTCCTCGGACACAATTTACAATTAATCTCTAATAATACTCTGCTCATAATGCATAAAATGTTGGATGAAACCGATTAAACACAGCATCTACCAAAGTATATACTTTATTCCAGGCCAATTTTAAAGTAATATGTAAAGAGATATAATGTAACAGAACTTAAGTTTCTAAGGTACATGCACATACATTGATTTAAAAAGAGAGAGAGAGAGAGAGAGAGAGAGAGAGAGATCATAAATGGATATAAATTCATTGTGGGTGCATTTAAAAGAAATCTAAATACCAATCCATTAACTTGTGTGATTAGTACTACCACTACAAAAAAAAAGTAAACAGTTACTATATATTCTGAACAGTTGCACACTAAGCAAGCATAAAATCATGTTTAAGTGACATACACATTTTAGTCAATGTTCTATAAACGTGCAATACCATCACTGTACCCACAATTCATAAAACATTTTGTTGCATTGCTCTCTCCAACACTGTTTTACCCCTAGACTAGAGTCTGCCATCAATACTATGTTTGCAAAAATAGATATTTCTCTTAGCTTGTCTTTTTGTTTTCTTGTTTTCCACACCACTTTCATTTTCTCTATAACCTCTAACTTTCTTTACAATGGCCTAGCTTGCAGTTTTTTGACCATAACATTTTTGTTTACTGAGCCAATTAAGTTATAAATCTTAGCAGTATATTCACCCCACAGACCACAGAATATTATACTGATAAAACCTCACCTTTAAAAAAAAAAATAAATAAAATAAAATAAAAAAAATCAGTACAACACACATTTAGTGTAAGGGCCAATTATTAAGCTATAATCATGTAGTGTAAAGGTAACCTTATTGTAAACAAGAGGAAATATTCATATTACTGAATGCAAAGCATCTGCAGCAAATTTGTAATGGGCAAATCCCTGTAGTGTTCTACTCTAGTGAAATAATGTAAACCTATGTAACCTTCCTACTGTGTCTTCAGGACCTGTCAAATCTTGCTTTGTTAGAGATCTCCTCACAAATCAATTACACCTTTTCTCATTAGCTTATGTCTTACGTGTACATAAAAGTATGATCAATTATTTTTTTGTCGTCCATTAAAAGATTCATTTTTAAAAAAAAAAAGTCTTTGGAAGCCTTAAAGAAATCCTGACAGAAACGATAACTGATTGTTTCCATAGAAGTCTACTCTATTATTCATATCCACAGTTACCAAATTCAAATCCAAGTTAACTGAATCTACAGCACTAACCCTCAAGACATGCTCTTCTACCCATCTAAACATATCAGAACCATCCTTTTCCTGCAAGATATCCATCCAGACTCTACTGGAGCTCATATCAGAGATGTCTGTCTATTGATCAAAGTGCCCTTGATATTTAAGTTCCATGCTTTTGGATGAAAAAAAACAAAACAACAAAAAATAATCACAAGAGATTTGCACTAAAATATGCAAGTAAGCAACAACATATCAACTGAGATACTAAAATTGTAAGATAAAAATAGATACAGGTAACAAAACCAAACGATCCCTCCTCAAATTGATCATGATATAGCAGAAATGATAGCGTCCATCTAGTTAGTGTTCTTTGTGAATCATGTACTGTAAGGCAGCTCTGAGAATAGTTGTTCTGTATACATGAGAGCAAAAACCAGATCTGATTTGTTCTTTGATCACACATGAATGCCATAACCCTCAAGAAACAAAATCAGGCTTAAATAAAACTAACACATAAAGAGGCTAGGGTTCTTTAAAGAGAAAGAAAAAAAAAAATCAAACCCTAATTCCCAACATAATATTTTTTTTATAAAACCTTTGAAAGAAATATACTTTGATTAATGAAGCGAGTAAGTAAAAGCAAACGTCAAATTTGATCTATGATCTCTAGTGTAAAAACAGGAACATGTTTCAATTTTTTTGTCTGAAGGCACTTGATTTGACGGTTTCGAGTGTGATATGCTGGCACAGCCAAGCAGCAGTATTTATTTAACCAAAGCCACACATTGAAACCCTTAAGATTTAGACCTTTCAATCCCATTCCTATCTGTAACAAAACATGTACAGACAACCTCCTCATCACTTTTTGGTTTCTCAGGCTCATTACTGTGAGGAAAAAAGTAGGCGAGCTGAGATCAAGGATGTTCTGAGATGGGATCTGCAGTCACAGGAGGTTGCGGTAGGTTGATTTAAGGGTTCGTCTGTCTTTATTTCTCTCTCTTGGGGAACACCTGTTCGCCCCGCGAGGAGTTTTCATGAGGGGATGCACGACACTTTGCGCACACAACTTCACTTTCATATACTTGCACGCTGATGGGCTGTCAGTACAGCCGTGAAAGAGATTTGGGTACTTGTGAATACTTGTCTGTTCATGGGCCAGCCTTGAGGATGCAGACACGAAAAAAAAAAACATAAGGGAAAAAAAAAGCACAAAAGGACCAAAGGTTAAAATACCTCAGCTTTTAAAACCAATTCGGCCAAACGTAGTGAACAGAAGATAAAGAAAAAAAAACAACTGTCCAGTAGGGTGAAACGTCTTTTCTTTTCTCAACTCAAAGCATCTACACATCCTTCACAGATTGGATTAGGCAGCAGTTCAGCATGTTGGAAGAGAAGGCGTAGTGCTGGGTTCAGGTGCTCTATAGCCAGGTTAGAAAGTTCTCCTTGTCGATCTTGGTAGCTGCCAGCACAGTCTCCATGTCGTTGAGGATGTCAGAGCTCAGGGCTTCCTGCAGGCTGGGCATCAGCTCCTCGCCCTCCACAGCCATGCTCTCCCCCTCCAGCGTGCCCAGGTCCACATCTGTGCCCGGGATCGCGTCTAGGTAGTCGGGGAAACGGCTGGGCTGTGTTGCCATGGAGCTGGGGCCGAGGGTATCACCTGAGAGCGAGATGGTTTGTTTTAAAATGTGCTGTTATCATGGGTGTGGTTACATTTTGAGTATTTTGGTTGTGGCGTACCTGTCTCCATCTCGTCCACACTGTTGAGGAAGTCGTCTGGAGTGCGGGGGACGCTGTAACTGCTCATGCTCAGGCCACTGTCTGTGCTCTCGTCTCTGGAGTGATATGTCCCACTGCACAGAAAAACACCAGGCCACAATTGTTTAGACAAATCTAAATCGTGTACATATGTAACAAATTAAGTAGTTCGCTATCAGCAAGATTTTTTTGAAAGAAATGAACACTTTTATTCAGCAAGGACGCATTCAATTGTTTAAAAGAGGCATTAAAAGAATTTTTAAATGTTACACGATTTTTGATGTTTATAACTGACAACTAAGGAAAATCTCAAATTCATTATCTCATAAAATTAGAATATTGTGAAAAGATTCAATATTGAAGACACCTGGTGCCACACTCTAATCAGTTAATTAACTCAAAACACCTGCAAAGCCTTTAAATGGTCTCTCAGTCTAGTTCTGTAGGCTACACAATCATGGGGAAGACTGCTGACTTGACAGTTGTCCAAAAGACGACCATTGACACCTTGCACAAGGAGGGCAAGACACAAAAGGTCATCGCAAAGAGGCTGGCTGTTCACAGAGCTCTGTGTCCAAGCACATTAATAGAGAGGCGAAGGGAAGGAAAAGATGTGAAAGAAAAAAGTGTACAAGCAATAGGTATAACCGCACCCTGGAGGGGATTGTGAAACAAAACCCATTCAGAAATGTGGGGGAAATTCACAAAGAGTGGACTGCAGCTGGAGTCAGTGCTTCAAGAACCACTACACACAGACATATGCAAGACATGGGTTTCAGCTGTCGCATCATTCCTGGAGTCAAGCCACTCTTGAACAACAGACAGCGTCAGAAGCGTCTCGCTTCAAAAAGGATGGACTGCTGCTGAGTGGTCCAAAGTTATGTACTCTGATGAAAGTAAATTTTGCATTTCCTTTGGATATCAGGGTCCCAGAGTCTGGAGGAAGAGAGGAGAGGCACACAATCCACATTTCTTGAGTTCCATGGTAAAGTTTCCACAGTCAGTGATGGTTTGCGGTGCCATGTCATCCGCTGGTGTTGGTCCACTGTGTTTTCTGAGGTCCAAGGTCAACACAGCCATACCAGGAAGTTTTAGAGCACTTCATGCTTCCTACTGCTGACCAACTTTATGGAGATGCAGATTTCATTTTCCAACAGGACTTGGCACCTGCACACGGTGCCAAAGCTTCCAGTACCTGGTTTAAGGACCATGGTATCCCTGTTCTTAATTGGCCAGCAAACTCGCCTGACCTTAACCCCATAGAAAATCTATGGGGTATTGTGAAGAGGAAGATGCGATATGCAGACCCAATAATTCAGAAGAGCTGAAGGCCACGATCAGAGCAACCTGGGCTCTCATAACACCTGAGCAGTGCCACAGACTGATCGACTCCATGCCACGCCGCATTGCTGCAGTAATTCAGGCAAAAGCAGCCCCAACTAAGTATTGAGTGCTGTACATGCTCATACTTTTCATTTTTATACTTTTTAGTTGGCCAAGATTTCTAAAAATCCTTTCTTTGTATTGGTCTTAAGTTATATTCTAATTTTCTGAGATACTAATTTGGGATTTTCCTTAGTTGTCAGTTATAATCATCAAAATTAAAAGAAATAAACATTTGAAATACATCAGTCTGTGTGTAATGAATGAATATAATATACAAGTTTCACGTTTTGAATGGAATTAGTGAAATAAATCAACGTTTTGATGATATTCTAATTATATGACCAGCACCTGTATATACCACAATCCAAACTCAAAACAAGCTAAGAATATAATGGTGCAAAACACTGAAATCCAGCACAGATGACTGGGAAAAAAGTTAGCAAAAAGAACATAACATCTTTTCTTATTAAGTAAATGTTTCTTGAATAGCAATACACAAAGAATCACAATATTATGATGTTGGTTGAGAGAATGATAGTGTGAAGAGCTGTGATTTAAAAGAGTGGAGATTGTACATAAACTAAAACATAAATATGTTTTGATTTGTTTAAAATATCATTTGTGTTATTCCAAAGTAAAAAACAAACAAACAAACATTTTTCTGAGTAAAATAAAAATTAATTCGCTAATTTAGTAGTCATAGGCCTGCTTTGAACTGCCTTTGAGAGTCATTGTAAAAGGTGTTGTTTTGTTGGTGGTCTGAGAAAAGCTCTCTATAAATAGCAGGCAGGCAGTTCAGAGTGCTCAAATAAAGAGGGCAGAGGACATGCTACAGTGAAGGAAAATACAGCAAGTTTCTTCTAATTAAGAGAATGAAATGTGGCTTCAGTGCATGAGAGCTGCTGGATGAATGAGCTCTTTGTGAGCGTAGCAGAGGTGGGGTGATGGGGGGGGGGGGCTTGTCTAAGACCCAGACCACATGTTCTCACAGGTCGCTTTGCTATTCACATCAATCCCTTATCTGCCCTCACGTAGGAGGAGAGATATATATGTGCTTGACCACCACCGGAGGGCGCACTTCTCTGCAAAAGCAGTTTAATCCTGACTTGCTTTCAACAGCTTCTTCAGCAGGGGTCACCAATGAGTGTCATTCAAGTAAAACACACACACAATGCAGCCAAACATCCTTTGTGGGAAGGTTCATTGCCCTTATGTGCCTTTTAACTGGTAACAACTACCATGTGGAAATGCAAAAGTGAGTTTTTCTTGTATGACTGCAGTCCTGCACTTTTGTAGTTTGATGCGTGTTACCTGTTCAAGAACGGGTCAGAGCTGTTGGTGGTCATGTTACGGGCGTCTTGGCCCATGCCGGGTGAGGACACAGGGTTTTGAGTGCCGCCGTCCTGCTCCATGCTGGTCGGCAGCTGGTTTCTCAGGGCGAGCTCCTGAAGGAATACGTGTGAAATTCATAAAGTGAGCAGACTGGGTTTTCAGGAACGGAAACTTAACGCAAGACAAAATTAATGATTTTCTTTGGAATTACTCCAAGTAGAGAGATACAAGCGGGTACATTTTTTTCTACTGACGAAAAAAGGACAGAACAAACTATACTGGTTTTATTTTCAAACTATGTACACGTATGTGAAAACAGTGAGTGAGTTATGGGAAAGGAAAAAAACAAGGAACTTAACCTGCAAGCTTTACTTATTTTCCTGTATCACCCTCTTGAGTAAAATGAAAGCCTTTCCCATCCAACAAGCCGTGAGTTAAAGATCTGGTTATCATTTGTCAATGGATTGTGCAAGATTGTCTGTCAACATCCTTAATTATTTTACTGCCTCAGCTCAAACTGGTGGTTTGCAGAGACTCACGCAAAAGTGTGGGTTTATTGCACATCATTTAGTGTACGGCAGAACGGTCAGATCTTAGTTTTTTTTACAGACTTCCTATGACTAACTGAAACTTAAATACGGTCACAACTTTGGCTGATTAAAGGACAACTCAACAGGCCGTCACCACAGAAAATTCTCCTCAAGTCAACATGACATCAACACTGTTGACTTTCTTAAAGCACTTTAGTCATCTTGTTGCAAATGACTCATTTAATCACATCATTTAAAAAAGAAATGCCCTTCTGTTTTGTCAGACATCTTTAAATGTAGTTTTTATTAATTGTATTTTAGTTTTTTATATTAGTTTTAATATTTTTGAGCTGCCAGAGTTAGTGTGAAATCATTTAAATAATGATATGAAATATCAATGCAGGTGGTTTATAAAATCGTAAACAATCACAATGCATTCTGACAATGAATTTCTGGCTATTTTTATTGTTATTTTCAATTAATGTTAGAATCGTGCAAATGTTTTTTTTACATTTATTTTTTAGCCAAATTTTGTGCTAGGGGTCGCTTCAACCCGCGGTCATGAAAAACAACCGCAGACTTGGCAACACTGGTTGGCATTTACTACACAGAGCCGTAATTCACTGACAATCTACACAAAATCGATTTTAAAATCGCAGGCGATTCTTTGTCGATCTTGAAAGCGATTTTGTGTAGCTTGTCGGTGGACTACGGCTCTGTAGTAAATGCCGCTCCACCTGAACCAGTGTTGCCAAGTCTGCGGTTGTTTTTTTCATGTCCGCGGGTTGAAGCGATCCCAATACCAATAACGTGATATTTAGCCCCTAAAATGTGAATATTACCAGGGCAACCCTGCCAAAAACGTATATTTAAACCCCGGGATGCAATTTTTATCGGGGAACCTCCTGGAAACGCGATTGAGGCTAGTTTTGGACTAGTTTTGAGAAGCAACTGGATTTGTTGTGAAAACCTGGCAACCCTGATCTTAACGCACGTGCTGGAGATATACTACTAATCACAGGAG